>NW_017536629.1:270153-299977 GCF_001853355.1 Bactrocera latifrons
ATGGCATATTTTTGTATATTTATCATATTTTTAATATTTCTGATTTTCTTGTTAATTCTTACTCTGACTTTTTTGTTGCAAATTAATCATATTTTATGTTACATAAATTTTATTTTTATTATATTGAATTTACTTCATTTATATTTAGTATTAATAGTTTATATATTCACCTAATTTTTAAAACCAAAAAGTAATATTTATGTAAAAAGTATTCTTTTAATCCTAAATAAACTAAATTTGCTCTTCAATGTAGTTTAAAATTCAACGAAATTATTATTTTTTAATTTATTTTAATTAAATTTTTATTCAATTTCCAATATTTCATCATAATTATTTTAATTGTAAATCACTTTGATTGTGCTCATTGTTTCCCTTTATATTTGCCCAACAAAAGTCTAGAGCATTGTAAATTTACCTATGCTCGTGCAATATTATTGAAGTGCTTCAAATTTTAATAATTTGCATTTGCAGCAACAACTTTAGTCCGAAACGTCTCTCTAAACCCATTCAAATCCCATATGATTACGCGCGCACCTTGTGGTTTATGGCAGCAGCCTTCAATGCTCGAGCGTCGCTCTGTCGCTCCGACTCGCACACGCTGTTTGTAGTTGTTGGTGCAAACAAGCACATAAATCAATTTATTAATATTCCACACTAATTGCACCATTGCACTTTGGAATAATTTCATTGATCACTCATACGACCTGGCGTACGCTGCGCGCCGACACACTTCTGCAGCAATGCCAAAGCAAGCAGGTAGACATGTGTGCGTTTGGGTGTGAGTAATTGCGGCCGGGTGTTTATTATTATTCAATATCTCTTAATGGCAGCTAAGCACAAGTGTATAAATTGAAATTTATGCGAAGGAAGTTGGCTGGCTACGTCGGTATATGTGTGGTAATGTATGCGCTAGTCTTCAATTGGCATATAACTGCTATTCAGGTATTAATACATTTGCGCATGTTTGTTTGTGTATGTGTGTGCCTATTTGTGCAGTAATACTGCGCAGCATTGATGAGTGTTTGCTGAGCTGAAGAGCATGCTCAAAGCTTTGTGCGGCCACTAGTGCAAATAATGCCAGGTGCTTGTCCTTCATGCATTGCTAATGGAATTTATCAAACTGCAAAGTTGTAAGTACCAAATATAGTTTCCATAATCAATTGAAAGCATCTGCATGGCTGTCTATTTGAACAAAAGCGCTTGCGAGCGTAAAGCTTTGACTGTATATTTTGCTAATAAAAAGTAGTAATTACGGTTAACATTTGAGCATGTAAACAAAAATTAAGCGCAGCGGTATAGGATATTCACAAGGAGTCTGTCTTGTAATATGCCATTTGCTGCTCCTTAGTAAATTTAGACGAGCAACCGGCATCAAACGGATATGCAAATTCTTGCCATTACGGCTAAGCAAACCAGTTTAGCTCACTCTAATCCGCAAAAAATATTATACATGGCTTAAAATTGCATAACTGGCACCCTCATCTCATATGCTTACACGCACATGCAACCACACAATCCCCGCTAACTATTGATTGTGTGTGGAGGTGGCGGCTGTCAGCTGCTTGAATATCCTTATCTGCCGATTTTAATAACTTAACGGTGCAGGCAAACACAATGGACCCTTCGTTACTGCGCATTTTTTGCCACAATCTTGTCAAGGGAAACCAAACCACAAAAGCGGCTGTCACGTCCTTGGCGCGCGCTAATTGAGCCTAGCAGTGCGTTGCTCGGCATTCATGTCGCTGCTTTTCTTTTTATCAGCAGATATCCGTTTCCTTGCCAACACATATGCGCTGCATGTGTGCGCGTTTTTGCATGGGCTTATTTATTATCTAGCCATCTAATTGTTTGCCATTTTCCTTGCTTTCAGCTGCATATGTATATATGTGTGTTTATGGAAAGAAATAAAGTTAATATTTACAGCGTTTCCTTTATTTTTGTCCCCAATACAGTAAACCATATATGTATAGGTATGAGCGCAAGTTTATTTTTGTATGAGTGGCATTTGCTGCTTATCGATAACAACTCAACGCTCTATTACTGTACTGATTGTTAGCACAGTTTTTAACTTTAAGGGTTTCTTCTCATCTTTGCTCAATGCCGCTGCCATACTGCTGAATATGCCAATGTGATCAGTAATCCATGGCTAGTCTATTTTTACTTTTGAATAGTTATCGAAATCCGTTTTTTCGCTGACCGTCAGTCGATAGAACATTTTCTTGGGTTTGAGCGAAAAAATTGATTGTTCAGCTATTTTTCTTTTTAGTGACTTTATCTTAAGAATTGGAGAGTAATTAGTTTAGCCGTTTGAAAATTAAATTTTTTTGTGGTCAAAAATATTTGCGTTAATTTTCCACTAAACGAAGCATCAACTTGTCACAATTCCTTTCAAATCAGTGCTATTCTCCTTATCTAATTAGGAAAATAGCCTGTGAAAGAATCGCAAGATTCAAAGTAACTGAAACCCAACACCATTTCTTCATCCTCTTTATTAAATTGAAAACCATGCAATGATTTTCAACAAAAAATACCGCCAATTCAATTGAAATACAATTATGCGATTTTTTCTTTGACTTGTTGCTGTGATTTCTTCTCTCTTTGTGCGCTGTTGCGTTCAAAATGGCTTACAAATTTACTTAAAAGCATTTGCCCTGCGTGCGCTGTGCCACATTTGTTCAGTTCGCAGCGCATTTGTTTCTCTATTTTCGCTAGAAATAATGGAATTCTGCTGAAAAGCATACACACACACAGTTTGAAAAGTCCCTTCTAATGCCTAGAATACGTGGAATCTGCTGAACTTTGTGCTTGCTACGGTTGCCGTTTCATTAGAAAATGTCTCCATAATAGGAAAGCTTAGAATCCTCTCCCTTATTGGTTTCTGTAATCCCCTGTTCTCCGGCTTTTTCAATGTTCCGCGCTTACAAATATTGAAAATAATAATAAAAGTTACTTTTGCATACTTTGGGGCGTTTGTGCACTTTTCTTTTTGCTGTTCGTTAATACGCTTCTAGAGAAATATATTCTGATTGCTTTAATGAGGGAGCGTAGATATCACTTTCCGTTTACTAATTGATATGCAAAATAGTTAAATCTCAGTGGTAGGGAGGCGAAAAATTGTCTGCATATCCGTATAAATGTACGACAAATTATTCTTTTCATCAAGTACTAGCAGAAATAGCACAAAACAAACAAAAAAAAAAAAAAACGCTGCATGTATCGAATGTTCCTCATTTAATAATCTAAATAAGCGTTGTTGTGTTGGTTTCAAGCTGAATTACAGAAAAGCATAAATTCTGTAAAAAAAACAAAACAAAACGTGCAACATTGCTGAAAATTTTATTATTTATACGTTTTAAAAAATATAATCTTCGAACCAAAATACTTTATATATATATTTAAAAATAGTTTAAAAAAGTTGTGAGAAATACAAATATGAAAGATTTCAAACAATTTCAGAACATTTGAAAACATTTTTAAAGTTTTAAAATTAAAAATATTATATTTAAACAAAAAATTTCTTATTATTTTAAAAGTGGTTTTGTTAATATTGAACAAAAAAATATTTCAAACTAATTTCAAACGTTTTTTAAAACTGAAAATATGGAAAGTCTTACCAGAATAAAAAAAAGTAAATGAAATATTAAAAAACATACATTTAAAAAAAACGCTAAAAATTAAATAAAATGTAATGATTCTAGTGAAAAAAAAATTAGGAAATGTGTTTTTTTGAGATTTTGTTTTTAATATTACAAAAATTAAATTAAAAGGATATTAATTTAAAAATAAATAAAATTCTAAGATTTTGGTGCAGAAAAAATATTTAAATGACTTATTCCGACTTTATGAATTTTGTTCTTAAAAACTATTTTTGTAAAAAAAAAATGACATTAAAAATAATTTCAGAAACTTTTTAAAACTGAAAATATGGAAAATTTCGCCAGAATTAAAAACAATTTTTAGTTGTTTTTTTTTGCACATCTAGATGTGTATAAGAGACAGCACACACACACACGCATGTCAACAAATGCCCCGCTGCTCCATGCATATTGCTAATATAGTGCCATCAATTTATTGCCACATGTCCGCCCGCGACTNGACAAAAATAGTGTTTTATTGAAAATTTAATAAAATTCGCCTTTTTTCATTATCTTCTTAGCAAAAAAATTCTTAAAATTATCTTCTTTATAAAAAATTTACTGCAACAAAAAAAATCAAGTATTACATTTTGCTGAGATTTGCTAAATTAAGTATTTAAAAAAGAATAATTTTTTTATATTAAATTTCTGTAATCTTCTAAATTACAAAAATAATTAATATACATATTTAAAAATAATTTTAAAAAGTACTTTTACAAAATATAGAATTTTTTAAAAATTACAAAACTTCATAACTGCAGTTCATTCTTTCTAAACAATTGCTTTTTGCTTTTGTATTATGTAGATATATAAATTTTTAATGTGAACAAATTGCTTAAAATTTGTTTTTGTATTTTATACAAAATTTTAATGCCAAATTTGCCTCAGCAATTTTAGACATTCTCTAAATTTTAAAAAATTGCATTTCATCGTTTAATTAAATTATGCAATTTTATTAATGCATAAATCGCCAAAGCGTTCTATTAGTTGAAATGTACAAAACGAACAACAACAAGCGCATAGCAACAACGCAAAACGCATGCCATTGAAATATGCGCGGCTATATATTTGAGAGTGCGAGTTTTTATATGTGCGCGTGTATATGTGCGCGCATTGGCAGATCAAAGTTTAATTAGTGGAGCACGCTTTCAAATCTGTTGCACACTTTCAAGAGCCCAAACACACTGCCAGCTTGTTAAAATGCACTTGGGTCTGCGCTCAAAGCCTATAGCAGTGCTATTTTTAGTGCACACAAATAGCGGTAAATTAGTTTTTGTGGCATATTTGCGTGTATATTTGTTTTACAATAGTTGTGAAATATTTATTTTTTCCTTCAAAATATTTTGCCTGTTGAAATAAAAAGCAAGTACTAGTACAAAGTTCAGCGCTAAATTAAAACGTAGTTTAATAGCAATTTTCTTCCCATTTATTGATATTCCTTTAATTTTTTGTTATTTTCACATTTTTTATAATTTTATATTTCTTTTTGTCATATTTCAATAACAAAAATATTTGTCGAATTCCTGCTTGTCCTGCTGTAGGCGTTCGCGATTTCGCCGTAATTGAACAATTTTTTATTTTTTGAGGTCTGTTTGTCGTTTCGTCGACCTCTGCTGCTGATGCAGATGAGATTTTCTAATAGTATTCGATAATTTTTTACGCTTTGTATTAGAAATATTAAATTAAAATATTTTACTTTTTTTCCGAATATTCTTTGTGTCTCCCATTTATTGGACATTTTATGCAGCTCTATGCTTTGGTTATTAATTTCGTTTTATTTCTTTGCTTGCCGCTCTTTGTGTCGCCTTGTTTATTTGTGTTTGTGGATATTTGTTGTTTGTGCGCATAGTTAGTTTGTGTTTGTGTGCTGTGCTGTAAATTAACTAAATTGATATGTTTTTGTAATGAGTTTGATTACTAATTTTTCATATGAAAACTAAATTTATATTTTTGTGTTTCTTTATCTTCTCGTTGCAGGTAAGACTCGATGAACAGCTTTTATGTAAATTATATAATTTGGTAAGCGAATTATTTGACAATGGAATTTTTTTTATTATTATATACAGCAAGTTGTTATTCTAAGTAGAAACCAAAAAAAAAAAAAAAAAAAAAAAAAAAAAAAATTTAAGAAAACTCAATCCAAAAATCCAAAAAAAATTTTAAATCAAAATATTTTTTTCACTTTTTTTTTTAAGGAGATATGGTCACTTATGATTATATAGTACAGATAACCTTTTTTTTAATTTAAAATGTGCGCCTTTTTTTAGCTTTAGCCCTTAAAGTAGCATTTATGGCTCTTCATACAGCTGAAATCGCACTCTATACTCAGCACTATTTAATTTTTCTATTTTTATGATGACTTAAATTGATTTTCAAAGAAGAAAAGCTCTACAAAATTTACGCGCTATCTTGCTGCATACAAATTCCTCTAGCATAGCTTCACTAGAAAAGCTCAACTGTACTATATAGCTTATATATTATACATATATATGTATATGTATGTATGTGTGTGTTTGACAAATTGTCTTATTAACCTCCAACTTGGCCTGCTGACCGGCGTATCCACAAAGTAGTTGCCTCAGCTATTCCGCCGCTACTGATACACACACATTCACACATACTTACACTGAAACACATTGCTGTGCCTCGGTATTTTACTTCTCATGTTGCAAGCAGCACAACGCCGTAATTGAATTTTAAATAAACCCATCCAATTGCCGCTTTTATTCCACAGAAGACTGCTTACGTACCTGTACATTGCAAGCGCCCCTGTACCGACTGCCTGCCACCAGCTTCTTGTCCGCACTTTAACTGTAAATAATTTTCGTAGATTTTTTTTTTTTTTTGCATCTTCGTTCCTCGCCATCAACTTAACAACAAGCGAGTGCTGTTCGGCACTTAAACTACCGCATTTTATGTGGCACTGTGCGTGCTGCTTCCAAAAGTATGCTGTGGCAGCTCTCGCAGTCCTTTTCTTATGACTACTTGGGCACTTGATATACTCACTGCCAGCGCGCATAGCTCATACTAGCACACACTTGCCACCTGCAAGTAGCGCTAGTTGCAAGTAGTGTGCTAGAAGCCTTCATAACACACAGATATATACATGTGTATGATGCCAGCAGTTAGCGTATGAGCCAACGTGTCGTATACGTAACGTAATCTCATTGGTGCCGGTGTTCACTGCTTAAATTCGTACGTTCGTGGCTGCATTCTGTGTGCTTCGTGTTCGAATTGTTGTTGCGCACTGCTGTGGCATTTGCAGCATCTACCTGTACTTCATTTTTGCGTGATTCACTTATGTGAAGATGCCACAAATTTGTACATATGTGTGTACCCTTGCCTCCGACTATAGCATATACCATCTTCGATTTTGTTGCCGCATTGGCATTTCTTTTGCTCGCCGTGTGTGTTGGCTGCTTAAATTGACAGTTAAGCGTATATTTGCTGCAGCTTTCTATTTTTTACGGCTCAATAACAAGATTTGCACTCCCGCTTATGTGCGATTTTCCTGTGTAAATGTACTGAAATTTCATTTTTCTGCATTTCTCCTCTCTCTTTTATTTCACTTTTCCACTGTGGCATCATGTGCTCAAATTTGGTCTATGAAAAGGTTTTCATTACTACATCATATTATGGGTATTGAAATGCAGCTGGATTAAAGAAAACCTGCTCACCACTGTGTGTGTGCATGTGTGAGTTTCAAAAAGGATAACGGGGGTGTTAAAAATTGGATGAGAAATTTGATGTACGAAATGTGACTTCATAACGGCAACTTTGTGTTTGCAATTGAACTATTTTAAAGTTTTTTCGAAATGTGATGAGTTTTCGAGTTAAAAAAAAAAAAAAAAAAAAAAAACGGAAAACGGCAATTTTTGATCATTAATGGTCGCTCATTACTGATGCGGCTCACTCATGTGGGGTCTCAAAGGAAGTTTATATTTGAAATTTTGAAAATTTTCAATAAAAAGAGAATGTAAATAATGATGTGTATTATTTTTAAATTATGCGATTTTTTTAACAGGTGGCAACACTAGAATTATGATAATTGCTGCTGTAGCAATACTCCTATGCTATTATACAATCTTATTGCATTTTAGTAATTTTTTTTTTTCAAAAATTAATATGTGTGGCATCACTTTTTCAGCCTTCATTAACACTAATGCTTTTCTAAAAATTATATTTGGTGCTCGTATTGTTTAGTTTACAATTGAAATGGAAAAAAAATTCAGTGTTTTGTAGTTTTAATTTACAATTAAAACATAGTGGCAACGCCGTTTTTTAATATTTCGAAAATATAGCTTAGTTAATTAAATTTAGCTAAACACATGTACGCAGTACGTATCATTTTAATTTCTTTCCATTTTCTGCTTTATTTTATCATTCCAAACATGTGGCAACCTTGTGTAAAAGTTTTTATTAACTGCATTCCCTAAGTTTTTCTTTATAAAATCAACATTTACATTGAATAACATTATATAACTGAATTTAAAGCAGAGCGGCAACGCTTTTACTTAATATTTTATAAATAAATCTGGGTTACTTCCGTAGGTATCCAAAATAATATGTTTTTAATTATTTTTTCAGTTTTCATAAAATTTTTGTGTTTCAAACATGTGGCAACCCCTTTCTTCATTTTTATGACGATTACATGCTTTGCGTTTTTATGTTAAAGTACTAAAAATGTAAGGTTTTAATTAACAATTTTCTGATTTATTAATATTTTTTCAAACATGTGGCAACCTTGTTTTTAAGTTTTTTGACGACTTTATTTCTTCCAATTTTTTTATAATTGTGTACCCAAAATGTAAGATTTTGAATATTTTTTTCGTTTGCTTAGTTTATTTTATGTCAATCATGTGGCAACCTTTTTTTACATTTTTATGACGACTTCACTCTTTGCGATTTTTTATAATTGCAAAATTTGCATTAAATGGCTTCCCATGGCTTACGCCTGGTTTTCGCTTTGCTTTTGCCGTCGCGGGTATTTCGCGTGGCACGGACTTTAACGGCAATATCATTTTGTGCGTGTAATTTGCTGTTCGTTACCTTTCAATTACATTTGCGCACTTTGCCATTAAAATTACTCCTCTTTTTTTCAATTTCCAACTATTCACGCGCCACACAGTTCAATCAGCATTTACGTTGCTTTGCAGCTGTGGCATGCCTTAACGATGGTGTGTCTGCAGTTGCATTTGTCATGAGCGACGTAGACTTAACAGAGCTTGGACCACCGACACCATTACTGCCGCAATAATAACCAATTTACTAATTAACTTATCATTTATGTCTTACAAGTGAACTTACACCTGGCGGCGGACAAGTTTTCCCACACATATAAATAAAGTGTGCCGTTAGTTGGCGATAAGCAGTGAAAAATAGCCCAGCCATTACACCAAGTAATGTTTGAAGGTGTGTGACGCCTGGGCAGCCAGAAGGAAGCGTTGTCTTGGGTCGCACTCTCCTTCTGCCTTTTTTTTTTTTTTATATTTTTCTGCCCTTTTTCTGGTCCCTTCTACATTGCTAAGTAATTTCTCATTTAACCTTAATTTCAACTTATTTTTTCTTACCTATGGGTGCTGGCATACGTCTTCAGAATTGCGCGTGTGGCAAGTGCAAAAAGGTTCATAAATATTTAGTTAGTTATTTGGAAGTAAACGGTACTCACATTTGTTGCACAACACTTTGGGGAAGGCACATACACATAAATAAAGTTGGACTGCCTCAATGTGGTGGAGGGTCCTAGTGGCACAAAACGGTGCTGGGCATGACAAAGGTTCAAAGCACATATGTATCTATGTTTTGTTGTTATTGCCTATTTTGTTTAAGTAATAGCTTTTGCCGAAATGAAAACTGTAAACGGATGCCACGAGCCTTTTTCTTCGAAAAAGAAGCACAACAAAAACACTTGATGTAGGTGTAGAGCCGATGTGTGCGCTTTGTTGCAGCAACCGCCGAGTGTTTTCTTTAAAATGAGACATTAACTCTGTAGATTTAGGTGTGTTTGCGCCAAAAAAGGATGTTTTTCGGGCGGTAAAGCGAAATGTGTGCGCCGTCAAACAGTCAAAAATACCAAGAAAAGGCTGGAAAGGTGTCCTTACCCTGTTTTGACTGCGCTACCTACCTATCGCTTTATTACTTTGACCCAGACCCATCTCCAGACTGATTATCTCACCTGCCGGCCGTATGCGCAGGCAATCATCACACTATTTCACTTACTTTTATGCGTTGTTTTCTTTTTATTGCCTTTTTAATGCAAAGCAAAGGTTGCTTGAGCAGAACCCCCCAACTACTTGAGGAATTTTCGAAAAGTTTGCGCCTTCTTACGGTGCTTTTGCTTAGACAAGTTTGAAGTACGCCACTTGTTGCTGCCAGTTACCAGATTGTCTAGTTGCTTTGCTTGCGTCCCTTTCGAATTTATTTTTTTCTATTTTTGTTCTATTAGCTTTTCGGCTAAAGAAGTTGCTCTGTTGGAAAGCAACAAGCGTGTAAAAATTAATGAAAGAAATTAAATTAATGCCATTTGTGGCAGGGCATGTGGTGTGTGGCACGGAGCCGTTATAAACAGCTAGCAAAAAAGTCTATAAAAAGCACACAGAGTCAGTGTCAAAAAGGCAGTGAATAAACGCTGGAAATCCTTTGTAGCCGCAGGCAGGTTGAAAGACCGCAGAAAACCAAACACACACACACACAAGGTGCAAATAGGTGTGTTTTTTTTTTTTTTTTTTTTTATTTTTTTTTATTTTTTTTTTTTTTTTTTTTTTTTTTTTTTTTTTTTTTTTTTTTTTTTTTTTTTTTTTTTCGAAAATTCATTAACTGTAATTGCAGCCTTTGATTATCTCTCCATTTTATCACTTGGCGCCGCTGTCGACAAACTTCGGCCAAAAGGCAGCGCGCAGCGGGCGCAAAGCTAAAAATACTCGCACGAGTATCTGCTCGTTTTTTAAACGCAATTTTGTTAATTAATTTTTCCATTAGCGCCGTTAGTGCCGCAAACGCCCAGCAGCAAATGTTTAGTGCGCGACGCACCACCTTTTCACACTCTCGCCTGGAGAAGTGCTGAAAATGCAAAGAAATATTTTACGTATTGACACCAATGCAGCACACGAATATTTGCAATTTTTTCTTGTTTTTCTAATTTTTTTTATTTTTTATTTTTGTTGTTTTTAATACATTTACATTTGTTTCAGCGTGCCACATCCTGTCAATCTCCTTCTAACTTCCTTTATGCGTTTGCTCTGACATGCGTAATGTCTAATTCTGCTGCTCATATCAGCTAAACTGTTTGTTGTTGTATTTTTTTTTTTTTTTTTTTGTTTTTCTCTTACTCAATCTTCGCTCCCATATCCTTCACACATCCTGGCGTCTATCATGCGAGATCTTGCTCTGAAAGCACGCATTCATCTTCAGCGCTCTTAGCTGTTGTTGTTACTATTTTTTTTTTTGTTGTTTCTCCCAAAGCCCACCACGCGCTATACGCTGTCTAAATACCCTGTCAATCACGTGTTGCGCTAAGATGATTTAACTGAGCTGAGCGCGCACTTTTCTTTGCCGTTTGCTGAACCTTTTTCTGATAGACTTTCCTACACACACACACACACATGCGTAACAGTATGCATGTATATACGTGTTTGTGTTTGCCCTCTTTAAGCGCTTAACGCTCCTTGTCATCTCTGTCATTCAATTAAATTTACAATTTCTATGCAACAGTCTGCCACACACACACACACACTCACACACAGGTGCTCTCGACGTATTCATTACACTAGGTAGGCTCAACAGGCATAGCTGCGTGTGTGCGTAAATGAAAATAACAATAAATAACAAAAAAGTCCTTCAGCTAACAAGACAATGGAGTGCTCTGTCAGTTAGACAGTTTATGCGTTTGGGGAAACGGAATGAGAAAGCATGAAAAATTCTCAATTTGTCTTCGGGGTGAATTTTCTATTTCAATTTGCCATGCCATTCGAAAAGCAGCACGCACCGCCCCACCTCCTTTCTACCGCCTGTTGCTTGCCACTCGAGCTGTGTGTCATTGCGCCTCGCTGGCTGACACGCTTTGCCTTGTCTTTGTGGCGCTCACCTCAAACGTGAAATTATGATTGCGCCCTTGTATGTGTGTGTGTGTGAGTGCATTAAAAAAACAAAAAGCATAAAACAAATAGGCAACGCGCAACAAAAATGTAATTTTTTCTAAAATAAAATTAAAAAGCTTATACAAATACAGTGAAGAAAAGATAAATCTCTTTTCTCTTTGCGCCTCTTGAGCGATTTGGAGGTTTCTTGTTGCATATTTCTAGGCGCGTTAGCAAATAATAGCAGCCAAGCAAGCAATTTACGTTTTTTTTTTGTTTGTTTGATATTCATCATCTATGCTGTTTGATATTTTCTCAGAAATGCATGTGTGTGTGTGTTTGTCGTGCGTTTGTTGTCTGTGTGCGCCTTGTTTGCCATGTAATTTATATAACGTAATTATTTTCATTTCATTACGAAAATATGACTTTTGCCATGCGTTAAAAAAATGAAAGGTCTTCAATATTATTTTAGGCTGTTTTAGCAGCGATGACTGTAATGGATATATCAGATTACTTTGCTGACTTGTTATTTTCGTAGTTAATTGAGAGCAAAATGAGCTTGTAAGAGAGGTAGGGAGTTTGAAATGTCACTTAGAATATATAACATTTTTTATTAAAATTTAAAATAATATTAACTAGTTAAACAAAATTTAAGAGATATTTGATGAAATTTGGGTTAAGCTTGTAGCACCCAGAAGTTATTGTATGGCAAAGTTCGCGAAATTTAGCCTGTATAATTTTCGAAACCACACCTACAATATATAAAAAAAAATTTCCACATCTTTCCGCTATAGCATATAGCTGCCATATAAAGCGAACGAGCAGAATTAAGTTCTTGTATGGAAAACTTTTTTCCTTGAGGAGATATCTTCATGACATTTCACACGGATTATTATCTAATATCTGAGCAAATTTTTCGGATCGAATCACTATAACGTATAGCTGCCACGCAAACCGAAAAATCAAATTCAAGTTATGGTATAGAATGTTTTTTATTTGTGAAAGATATTCTAGCTTCGAAGTTAACGTTTTTTCTTGTTTTTGATTCAAAATATTACATTTGTTACCCTATTACTACTTAATAGTGGCGACATCCTACAATTTTCAATCGAAGAGCAAGTTTCCTCTGAAAATAGGAAAACTCCACTAAAACCGACCAGAAATCGTAAATGGTATTTCTTTCATTTCAGTTATGTTCACTTCCATTTCCAAGGAGTTTCATCCTACTATTATTTGTTTTGGTTTCAAAGACTATCGACCCTAATACAGATTGAAATTTAAAAATGTGACTTATTTCCAATAATTTTAGGGCTCACGTTTTGCAACGCTGCGTGTCTAACAGCTGCTTACAGTTAGCTACAAGTAATTAGTACTGTAATTTATATAATTTTTAGTTTTTATAATTTTGTTCCCTTCCCAACACTTAGTGCATAGCAAGTGAGCAAATTTGTTATTGCTCCGTTCAGCTAATAATCCTCTCTGCCTTTTGGATAATGCGCTACTTGACCATAGGAAAAAGTGCTTGAAAATATAATAGGCCACTTAATTATCACATATACACACGCACACACCAAGCACTTGAGTTAAATTGCACTAAGCATTTCCACCGCCTTCTTGTTGTTGTTGCTGCCATATCTTGTAGCACCCGCTAGAAACCTCACCATAGCAATGAAAATTTGAAAGGAATTTGCCATGCCAGCATTTCGGTTCATTGCCTCGCTCTCACTCGTCCTTTTGCTTCTTCTGCTTCCTTCTTGGCATTTCCTTTCATTCCACTTCATTTCGTGCCGCTTCATTTGAATATAAAATGACAAGCGAAATTTCGAAATTTTTTGTCGAGTATTAATAATTTTGCACCATCTAACCAGCACTCGTAAATGGAGTGACAACCTTCACTACCGCCTCGCAACACGCGATATGGCTGCTAATACACTTGCATTTGTTGCTTTTGCTAGTACGCTTGTACGCTTGTTATATTTGCCATCGCACCTTGGTGACCATTTTCCATATTTCCTTCAATACCGTCGGAATTAAAGGGATAACAATTGACTGGTGAATTGATTGATTACTTGACATGTATGCGCGCCTGTGTGTGCGTGCGTATATATGTGTCTGTGACAGTGACAGCGCGGCAAAGTAGCAGCTCACAAGCACGAATCGTAGTGGCGTGCGACAGCTTCAACTCCTTTGAATAAAGACGGCTAGCAAATTCAGGGTAACTTTTAGTTGAGCAAATTTTTGGGTTCCAGCTCAGTCAAGTGTGCCAGTGCCTAACGACGCATACAACGTGATACACACATTTTGCCCTAACACTGATTCGAAGGATACGAAATAATTGTTCCGTGTGATGGACAACGGTTAAAAGCTTGCTCGTGCTGCTTTTAAGAGTTGGAAAACATTTCTTTGCAGGCGACGATCTTAAATCTCTTAAAATTAATTTATGTTTAAAATATTTACTTTTTGATATCTTGACGTTCAATTACTAGTTTTGAATATTTTTATTAATTAAAGATAAAAAGCCGTGTGCATGAGTCCTGAATACCTAAAAAGTATCATAAATTTTCAGCTATGATGATTTTTCAACTCAAACATTTTCCAATCTTGAAAACTGAATGTGCCATAAACTGGAGTTATTAACCGTTTTATGGTTCTTTACCTGCAAAATTATTACTACAAGTTCCTTTGAATCACCGTAAAACGTCCAAGTTTGATTTTATACAGAGCGTTAAGGAAAATTGTATACACCCTTTTTTGACAAACTCGAGTTTATTGATCAGATTGGTGTTTAGTTTCGAAACGAAGCGAAGTTTATTATCAAAAATATACTTAAAACCTCTTTTTGAGTTTATTATAAGAAACATTTTTATGAACATTTTTATTACAAACTCGAGTTTTTTGAATATATTGGTGTTGGTTCCCAAAAAGAAGCATATTTAAATAAAAAAAAATAGTTAAACACACTTTGAACACTTTTTTTAGTTTATGGAGTTATTGAATATAATGGTGTTTAGCCTTAAAACGATGAAGAGTTTATTATAAGAATATACTTAAGCATACCTTAAACACCTCTTTTTGAGTTGATAAAGTTATTGGAAGAAGAAATTTTGCGCACCGAGTTTATAGGGCTAGTTAGACTTTGGTCTCAAGATGGACAGATTTTGTTAAAAGAAATATGCTATAACATTACCTTTTTGAGTTTATGACGAAAATCAGATTTTAATTCGGCGTTTAGCTTCTAATTGAGAAACGTTCTTGTAACTCACACTAAAAACCATATTATTGAATTATTGGAAATAAACTCGAGTTTAATTCGGTGTTTAAGTTCTAATCGAGAGAAGTTGTAACTCACATTAAAAATAAAAACCATATTTTTGAATTATAATCGAGAGAAGTTGTAATTCACATTAAAACCAAACTTTTTGAATTTTTGGAAATAAACTCAAGCTTGAACCATTTTCGGTTTTAACTTCAAGTATAGGCACAGAGTTTATTATAAAAACTAATTATTTTAACACGTTCCAATGTCCAAACAATGTCGAAAAGTGAACTCTCCTCTACAAAAACAATTTTCTTTGGCATTTCTATTTTCGCGAAATAAAATCCTCAAATTTATCGCAAACCATTTTCCTGAATTTTTAGTCAACAGCCACATCTCTAGCAAGGTTTGACACACTGTGCATATGGAAACAAAGTCAAATTAAACTTGAATGTTTCTTAAACTCCCTAATCGCTCCATACAAATCAGTATACCCGGACCATCCTTATAATATGACATTTAAACCCACATTAATTTCATTTTTGGTAGCTGAGAGCCCACAAGCTGGAAACAAATGGATCTAGGTCAGATGCTTAATTCCAAAAATATTTGAGCACAAAAACTAAAGTTCTCAAAATGTAAAAAATTTCAACTGTGAAGAGCTATTTAAAAATTGATGACTTTCGCTGCGCGGCCGAAAAGCAAAACCTAAACAATATTGCAGAGCACATGCTTAGCAAAAACTTATCTAGCCTACTAGCGTGCGAAAGCCACTTGAGAACTGCAGTAAACTGTTGCAACGCTTTGCCACTCACACACACATACTAGCACATTAGAGAAGTCGAGCTGGCGAAAATTAAAAATAAAAATATCAACACAACAAAAACAATGCGAATCTATTTACTTAACGCTTTGTTGGCTTGCGCGCTTTATTGTTATTTTTTTTTTTTTATTTATGCAGAGCTTTGTTTCAACTTTGTCTATGCCACAACGCCAGCACACAATGTGTGCCACACATACGTGCGCGCACGCCCTCTCCATCAGCGCGTGTATGTGTGAGCAATTTAATTTCCTGCGCGCACCCTCACTGCGACGCGCGCCTCCAGTTAGTTAACAAACGAATTAAAGAAAGGAGAGCGAACAGAAAAACTGCAGCAACAATAACGAGCGCGCAAACAAACACATCTAAATAAAAGTTGGCGAAACGTTATAGAAAAAGTTTATGCGACTTGTTTGTACACTTTGCAACACTTTGATGCATTGTTGTTGCATTGTTGCGATGTGTGTGTGGAGTATGTGGAGCAAACGAGGGTGAGCGAAAGTGAGCGCGCATGGGGCAACAGTTGACGCACTTGTTGTCGGTTAGGCAGGACAAAGGTCGGCAGCGCACACATCCGCGCATATGCAACGCACTTGTGGCACGGGCACAAAAAGTAGCATACACCGGCAGCGCGGCTATTGTACGCCGCCGCCGCTGAGTGATGTGGCAAGCGCAAAAGCGTGACTTTGTTGCAAGCGAGAGCGCATTTAATTTAATTTTTTATGCTTTCATCAGTTTTTCCGTCTTATTTGTGACGCGTTTCCATTGTGCCGCTTGCATTGTTGCAACTTAAGCTTTTTATTTATTGTGTGCATTTCTGTTATTGTTGCTTTCCACTGTAACCGTTACAATTGTATTAACAAAAAAATTAGTACTCGCAAGCGGAAATGCATAAAGCTTGCAACAGTGACTTAAATTTTATGTTTACAACCGGGCCAACTTAGCTGCGTCGCTCACTTACACATACACACACATTCGTGCGACTCTTAAACGCCGAAATGCCGACACACCCGCACGCACGTGTAGAAAACTTAATTTGAAAGTTTGCTATTCGCCTTGCAACGCTTGACATTTGTTGTCTTTATCGTTTGAAGCGCGTAAACTCATTGTTGCAACTTCTTTCAACAGCTTTATTGTGGCAAGCGTATGCGTGTCTCGCATACATTGCGACATTGTTGCCACATTGCGTGTTACACATTATATTGCAACGCGTACACGTTGTTGCCACCCGAAAATGTTGCAAGCATTTGGCAACGCGCACTGTTATTTATTGTTGTTTTATTGTTTCGCTGTTTGCTTATTACCAGCACGTCACGCAATTACGCACTGTGCAGCGCTTTAGCTTTCCATTACCGCCAACACCGACGCGCGCGCCCATGTTTTATAGCACGAAGTTTGTGCGCGCAGTTTATTGCCTGTAAACTGCCAATTACCTGCGTGCGAAGTGCACTTCGTTATGTTAATTCCTACCTCGTCCTGCCGTATTTTGTTGACTGCTTGTTGTTGCTGTTTGAATCCTAAATATTTCACCCAGAATATGCATAGCAAATACGAAACACAACACGCTTTTAATCAGAAAAGTGTGAGCTTTCCACGCTTACACGCGCAAACACACATACAGACACATTCTTACTACCTGTGTTCGCTTGCCACATTTACTAGCATTCAGCTTTTTATGTCACGTGACCCTCATTTTCACCCTTTCCGCACTTCTACGGTGCCCCTTAACCCGCCACCCACTTTTACCGCTCGTTTTATTCGCCACTTTATTGTTATTTATTTGTTTATTTACGCAGTTATTATGTGCACACATGACGTAATAAAATCCGACCTCTGCATGTGTGAGTGCAATCATCAGTCAGCTTTCATGCGCCGTGTTTTATCACATCTCGTACTGACCACAGCTCTTCCAGCGCTTTTTATCAGCCTTTCGTCACCACCAAATGCCTTTTCTACACTTTTTATGCATTGCTGTTGTTGTTGTTGTTATTTTCACTTAAATTTTTATGCCAACGCTTTATAGTGTGTGTAGCTGGCCAAGGCAGGTGGGTGTGGTTTTAAATTTATATCGCTGGTAATTAAAGTTTTTATACCTTTGCTCAACAACAATAACAAATAAACACACGAGGAACCCAATTTTAACGTCCATGAACGCTTTTCGTGCTATGGATAAGTATTGAAGTCTTTTTCTGTATGCTGGAGCTGGTATAGTTGCTAATCTGAAATGATCAGCCGTTATATAATGCTATAAGCCAGAACTATAAGCCAGAGTTCTTTACGGATTGGACCTGGGCCAAGGTAATATTTTAGTAGAAACGCTTCCAGAATATAACACTCATCTCTCTAAAGTCTAATCTTGGCTGAGAAATGTCTTTCTCCGGTCGAGAATGTGAAAGACATGTTAATAGGACTATAAGTGTCCTGCACCCTTCAGCTTCGTGTAGTGGGGAGAATAAAAGAGAACAAAAGCGATATCAATTCAAATAAGAAAGATTGAATTTTTTTTTTTCAAATTTATCTGCTTTTAAAAATGACAAATTCTTTAAATTTCCTTAATCGAGCTTTCATTAAACTAAAAGTGTTTCCTTCATATATACTAACTAAAAATTCACCTTGCAACATACTCCAATTAAAGCCATAAACGCCCATATTAATATTAATTCATTGCATACCTTTAGGCGCCACAGTTTCCATGTATTGCCACCGAGCATTTGCATCGCTACCATTACTGCACGGCTTATTGCGCACGCTACAAGACCGCCACTTGCGTGCCACATAAGTTCAGCGCTGCCTCTTCGACTTTTCCACGCAACTTGTTGACATTTTTCGCGTTGTTAACGGCATCTGGCGGGGCAAACACAAAAACTTGCACACACACACACGCCTGCATAGAAATTCCTACACCCACATTTGCTCTCGCTTAGACCGCAATTAAAAAATTCACGCTACGGTGTGCGATAAATATATAAAATTTTTGTTGTTGTTTTCATTTTCTTACGCTTTTTGTTATGTTTTGTTTTGTGTAACCGCAAAACATTTGATTAAAACCACGCAACTACTCACGCAACCGCAATATTTATTAAAGGATTTCAGTTTGTAAGCCGTGGCGAGGTATGCCTAAGCGTTCCACGAACTCCTGATGGGAAGCGTGTGAGGAGTTTGTGGTTTTGCTTTTTATACGTTTGCTGCTTTTGGTATGCACTTTCAGGAATTTACGTTATCTGGACAAATAATAATTAATATTCTAATTAGTTTAAATGTTTTTGGTTTCACTTGAATTGTGTTTGACCTCGGAATTTATGAGGAAGAAAATTCTTGATAACAAACTGCTATTCAAACATAAATTCTTTGTGTTACTCCGCAATTTTTAGTTTATATATAATTCAAAGAAAAAAAGTAAAATATATATGTATGGTATATATGTAGTTATATATGAAATCCTCTTACGTGGTATTTCATTCTCGAAACATATACTATGGAGTTCCCCTTTAAGGAGAGTCCTCATAGCCGTACATCTCCCATAACATATTTCATAAACGGAACGTTTTCGAAAGCCATTGCTATAACTGGCCATGAAAATTGTATACCAGTCGTATTTCGCGCTTGTCTTTTTATACTCTCGCAACAAAGTTGCTAAAGAGAGTATTATAGTTTTGTTCACATAACGGTTGATTGTAAGTCCTAAAACTGAAAGAGTCAGATATAGGGTTATATATACCAAAGTGATCAGGGTGACGAGTAGAGTTGAAATCCGGATGTCYGTCTGTCCGTCCGTCCGTGCAAGCTGTAACTTGAGTAAAAATTGAGATATGAGGACGAAACTTGGTACACGTATTTCTTGGCTCCATAAGAGGGTTAAGTTCGAAGATCAAAATCGGCAAAATCGGCCCACTACCACGCCCACAAAATGGCGGAAAAAACCGAAAACCTATAAAATGTCATAACTAAGCCATAAAATGAAAATTGGCACAAAGAATCGCATTAGGAAGGGGCATATTTGGACGTAATTTTTTTGGAAAAGTGGGCGTGGCCCCGAGCCTACTAACTTTTTTGTACATATCTCGAAAACTACTATAGGTATGCCAACCAAACTGTATAGAGTCGTTTCTGTTAGGCATTTCCATATACAGTTCAAAAATGGAAGAAATCGGATAATAACCACGCCCACCTCCCATACAAACGTTATGTTGAAAATGTGCTAAAAGTGCGTTAACCGACTAACAAAAAACGTCAGAAACACTAAATTTTACGGAATAAATGTCAGGAGGAAGCTGCATCCAGGCTTTTTTTAAAAAATGAAAATGGGCATGGCGTCCCCCACTTATGGACCAAAAACCATATCTCAGGAAGTACTTTTTTCTTAACACCCTGATGACATGTACCAAATATGGGTGAAATCGGTTCACAACCACGCCTGAAATGTCGATTATCACTTTATCATGCGAGAGTATAAAATGTTCGGTGACACCCGAACTTAGCCCATCCTTACTTGTTTTTTTTGCATTCAAAAATTTTTGGCGGCCATCTAAAGTGTAAACTGTTAATTTCCACTAAAAATTCCGCCATTTTGGGGGTGGAAAACACCCTTAATGAAAACAAAAAAATTATTTAATAAACGTTGGGGGGCAGTATTTTATATGTTAAAAATATGTTCAAAGTTTAAAATGAATCAATCAAGTAGTTTTGAAATGACAGTGAACACGGACTTTGAAAAAGTAGTTTTGAGAAAAACGCGTCTGCAGCTGCACTTCTATCCCGACCGCCCTCAGCTGTTAGAGTAAGAGCGTTAACGGCCAGGAGACTAATAAGACGACTACTCTAAGAATATTACTTCGATCGACTTAAAATTTTGAAGGGCATATTCTTGAAATGCTAAACAATAAGATAAGACAAAAAAAAAAAACGATTTTTCGAAAGTGAAAAACCCTACAAAAAAACACTTGAATTAACTGAAAAACATAAAAATATGCAATACAACACTTATTTATAAGCATATCGCTTGACTAAGGCACACAATCAGCCAATCACTTCCAACTGTGCTTTTTCGCGCTTCGATCGAAATGGCTTTTACACTCACAAACACCCAAGTAATTTCGGTCGACAAGTTCTTTGTTAGTTGATTAGCTGGGCTATTATTGCTTACGCTGCTTTAGTAAGTAAAATGTGTTGTTGTTGTTGCTGTTGTTGTTGTACATATGCCGCATGCAAAGTGTCTGGGGCGTCATCGTGCGTTTGTTGACACAAATTGTAGCTGCTCTGCTTCTGCTTCACGCAAAAGTGGTAACGAAAACAAAAAACACAACAACAACACCACCATTGAAACAACCCCGCAAAGAGCAAATAAAGTGTAGAAATGAAAATTGGCTGTAGCGGCGCAAACAAAAGCGCAACTACAATTTGAGTTATAGTGTGGCACGACGACCGCAAATTAACTGTGAGGACATATTAGCTGTGCATGGCTATATATACATATATGTATGTGTGTGTTTGCCACAACATGACTTGCGCACAATGCCACATAATTTGATTTGTTGATATGCGCGGCGTTGGTTGCGATGCCTATTTGTTTACACTGCATACACACTTACAAACATAATAACATACACATACATACATATATATAAATCATCTATAAATGCTCTGTACACATGACTTAATGTGCTGACTTTAAATTGGTGGAAAAATCGAAATCATGTGGGAAATCAAGAAGTGGCGCCCAAACAACCGAAGTCATGTGCACACACACACAGGCACATCCAACCACATTGCTGTCGCACAAGAGCTTACAAAAGTCTAAAAGGATTAAGTGCATGCCACTTGAGCGCCCCGCGGCATTTATGTCGTTTCTTCCGCAAACAACAAAAGCAATAGAAGGAGTTAGTCAAAAGTTTTCAGCACAACACACCCACACACTCCCATGCGCACATATACTACCATGCACATGCATGCAACCTGAAGTTAGCGCAAGATAGGCGCACTTAGCTAACCCTTTACAAGAGTTGAGTTTCTCACAAATATTTCACAAAGCCAAAGCAAACAAATTCGATTTTTTCACTTCGCCGCCCAATACAAGCAAACAAGCATTCCTTTTCCTTAAAGTTTATTGCGTTGTCCCAACGGTGGTCTAAGTGTCTGGTTAGCCGATTGTTTGCCGAAGTTTATTCTTGGTCTGCTACTCTAGTAGCTGCTCTCCATTGAGATGTGGGTATGTTTTCTTGTGCAAACTTATGTAAATGCGGTCGTCCTTTTGGCGCTCGGAAACACTTGGGGGAAACAATATGCGGCACAGAGGTAAGAGCATGCGGTTGGCGGCACTAAACTTCATATTTTTTTAATAATTCACAATAATATTTATTTTCTAAAATCCTATATTGTATTCAATAGTTTTTAGAAAAGGCGCTCATTGAAAATTGGTTTCAAAGATATGAAAAAAAATATATATTTTTTAATTTACCAATAATAAAACTAGAAGTGTACAAGTAAAATGAAACAAATATGCTTTACAAGCACTGCAATTTATCGCATAATACACTTAACATCAAATTCGACGCAGACTGACAAAAAACAACATTTTATATTATATTTAAATAAGCTGCTTGTGAGCGCATACAAGCTTCTCTTTTGTCTTTTCGTCGCCGGTTTTGCAAAAGGTATGAGTACGATGGGCGTCTCCCATGAGACAAGTTTTCGATGATTTTACGGCGTTCCCCGAAGGCTTTGTGTCAATATTTTTTATTTTTTTCATTGTAAAAATCGCCAAACTTTCCGTGTTGTAAATAAACTTCTGCCATCACAGGAAAATAAAAAAATTAAGATATGAAATTTATTACAATCGATTTCCACGCTCAATTTAAGTGGGCCAGTCCGGGTCAAATTTGATCAGTTGGTAATTCCTGTATGTTTTGTATATATTTTTAGTAAATTAATTTTTTTTTCTTACTTTTGCACTTATAGTGTGTGTTCTTTTAGCTGTGTGGATTTTCAATACTTCATTTTAGATTTACGTCTTCTATTTCATAATGAATAGATCTGCTCTCGAAAAGTGTTTGGAAATCGTAAAAAGAATTATTTTTATTACCAAAAACATGGTTTGGTATCTTTGGTTTCTACAAGACGGCGCTATACGCCACACAGCCCACGAAACAATCAATTTATAGAAAGAAAATTTTTAATAGCACATTATCTTGGCTTCCGAGTTCATGCTATCTAAGACCACTGGCCTACTTAGTCTTTGAACTTTGCTTACGCAGATAAGCCCGACTCGTCTGGTGTCTGGGCAGAAAATACTCAGCGTGATATTAGTGATATACGGAACCAATTGCGACAAAAATTGTTCGAAAATTTGGACTCTCAGCTAGAAATCGACTGGACCGAAATCATTTTTAAAGCAACTCTTAGCCACATCATCAAATTATAAAAATTGTATTTCTTCTTGAAAATCTTATATCCAAAAAAAAAAAAAATAATAATAATAATTTCAAGTAAGAAAATTCGTGCATTACACACCGTGTTCAATGATCAAAATCTAAAAATGCACTTTTTAAAATTTTTTATCAATTTCTATTTATTTACCATATATCTAGAGCTTTGAGGCTTATATTATTTCTCCACGACTATAGCGTTTTTCGGTATTATAACTAGCTTCATGCTTTCTAACTTAGCCTTCATGTACTCATCACTCACAATTTGATTTCGCGAAATTTCAGTTTCTTACTGAACATTCATTTTTTCCCGAATGTGCAATCAAAAAGCCTCTTGTACTGCAGGCAATAATAAATTAACAATATTATTAGTCTGAGTACATACAGAAAAAGATACTGTATAACAAAGTTTTTGACATTTCTGAGAAAAAATATCAAAGTGTATAAAGCTTAACTTCTGGCTCTTCCAAGTGAGAAAATTATTCAAACTCATCTAAGAGATTCTCATAAGAAATATTTAAGTGATATCATCCGTAATATATTAGTTTAAAATGTAATATTATGAGCTTTTAATGCCAAAAATAAATCTATCAAAATATTTCAATTGCGCATGTTTGTGCAACAAAATCTCAAACTAATATCATCATACCCAAATTCATATATTCATACTCCATATAGTGCACACTTTCTATGTTCTCTTTGAACTTTAAAGTTTTACATGAAGTTTCCATAAAGTCGAAACAGTTTATGAGCTCGTAATACATATTCTTACTACTAGTTATCTAAAGTAATGCAAAAACTTATTTTCCCCTCACCAATCCGCTGTTTGCTCAGGACAATTTCGGAATAATTCAACCCTTTTTAATCATACATATGAGATTTCTTAATCCAGCGGCTGGCACTAGACTTATGCCTAAGCACTTCATTTTTAATATCAGCATATAAACATAAAAAGGACGTGAATGCAAGCGCAGCTGTGCCAGCCGCCAGTCGACAGCCGGTTAGTAGTGTGTAACCCCTTTAAATGATTTTAGTTCACGTTTGCATAACGGTATATTTTGTGTGTAAAGTGCTTTGCTGTATACAACGGTATTTGTGCGGGGGGCGTGGTAGGGGCTGAGGGTAAAAGATGAGGGAGGGGGTGGGTGTTTTGAACCATTAGGCGTGTAGCGGCGCGCACTTGTGCTACTTTCCATGCAATCTCGTTAACGAGACGAGACCAAAACATACAAACAAACAAATACACACACACAGTGGCATTACGGCATAGAGCGTACAGAACAGTTAAAGAGAAAAATGTTAACTCTTACGTTTATGGCCTCGGCGCCATACGCTGCTGCTGCTGACGCCACTATCGCCTGTTGTTATTATTATTGTTTTGCTGCCTTGCGTGCCGCACACCAACAACACTTGGTCGAGCCGTAGCGTCAAACCTCTTTAAAGATTTATGAACCGTCAAATATTTATTATCCTTGCGAAGAAGCATTTTTGAATATAATCCCGGCATGCAACACACGCAAGCAATACCTGACACACACACACACTCAAGCAGCGTTGGCACTTTAGCAGACCAAAGCAAAGCAGACAGCGGCAGAAAATAAAACAAAAACAAGCGGAAGGCGGGCAGCAACAGCAGGCTGCGCGCAAGACGTAAACAAATTTGGTGAGCACTGTAAGAAGCGCGGGAAGAGGGTTGTTGGTTGGGGTCATGTGACTACACCTAAGGCTACGGCGTTGTAGCCGGAATGTTTTTAGTGTGTTGCCCATGGCATAGGAGGTCGCGCGGTCGCTTTGCTGTTGCATGTTTTGTAGCGTCGACTGTGACCGCGGTCGCCACGCCTTGGTGCTTTAGCTGGCTGCCTTTTACTGCTTAGCAGTAATCCGTTGGCTGGCTCAACTAAACTGACAGGCGGGCGGACCTGTCTGGCACAAACCGTTAAAGCCTGTGTATGAACGCGCCACCACACTGCCGCACCGCCAAGCGCCTGCGAAAACTTTTGTCCCTCTTCTAAGCAGCGCCGAGGCAGCGGAACATCGCGCGCAGCGTGAAAAGAGGAAATCAGCAAATGTTGCGAAAGAAATTGAAAAAGTGACGTATAAAAACGCAATGAAAGTAAAGAAAAAAAAATGTGAGAAAGCATAAAACAAACGGCGCACAAATGAACGCCAACGAATAGGCGAGCGCGCAAGGTGGCGGCGTCCAAATGAACGGACGAGCACATATTGAAACCAGGTTAACAATTTGAAAGCGGCGGAGAAAATACATAAATTTTGCATGTTGGCGTCGGCGTCGGCGTTTGGCGTTTGCAGCGCCGGGGCAGGAAAAATGTAAAACAGAAATGTAAAATATGGCGAATAATAAAAACAAAGACAAATAGCGTAAGTGAGAGAAATAAAAATAAGCATATGCAAATACAAAAATCGATGCTGCCAAGTGCTGTTGCCTGCGCATAGCCCGCGCGCCGAGAAGCTGTATACGCGAAATTGAAATAAAAAAGCAATTTTTGCTTGAATGAGTATGAGCGTTCTGTTTGTAAGTGTGTTTATGCAAAAATGTTAATTCAAAAGTATGCGCTCAAATATGCAACTACAACGCTTGGCAGCGCGCCACTTGCGCGATGCTACAACTGGCAGCGCTGTCGCGAAATTGTGCCAATGTGCGCGCAAAGTTCATTTCAAAGTTGAATACACATCAAAAACAGCTGTAAAACAAATGAATTATATATGTATGCATATTTGTATAACAACAGGCTGATTTCCTAAAGCGGTGCTGCCATGTGCATAGGTGTGTGTGTGTGTGAAATCTAAATTTTTACATAACTTGAATTGTTCTCAACTAAAAATCAAACATTAGTTTCACTGCATAACTTATACCCCTCCTCTTATAGAACATAGTTAAGCGCAATCTTAGCATACTTTTCGGCGCCTCACATTTGACGCACGCTCGCGCTTTCAGCAGCCTGCTTATGTGCTACAAACTAATAAGGCGCTCTAGCGCGTTCATTTGTGTGTGAACATACATATGTTTATTTTACTCACATCTGCTCTGATGGCTGCTCGTATATTTGTATGTGTGTGTTTATTTTGTTGAGTGTATATTTACTATGCATAAGTGTGTTCGGTATGACTAATGATGATGTACTTGAACTCTGCTTAATGAGGCGCATAAATTTGCAACACACCTTCAGCGTGTTGCCACCTCCACGGCGCACTCAAGCGTTCAAACACTCATTCATTTAAGCAGCACACACACACCCCGGCGCGCGCGAGTGCTCTCACATACATTTGCATACAGGCATGTGGGAATTTGAAGCTGCTGTATTCAACCTGCTTGCATTTGTAGAATGCCTAAAATCAGGCAGCAGCACACACAGTAGCTGTGAAAAGACATTGCTCGACGGCAAGCTTTTGCTCGCTTAGCGCAAAGACAGCTCAGCGGTGAAATAATTTATTACATGTTTGTGTGTATGTTTTCTGACTTGTATGCCTCCTCATTATTGCCTCATGAGTTTTTAAACTTTAGTTTGCAGCATTTGTAGCTTGTAGCGCTTGTCATATTTACTCAGATTTATGCAGAATTGTGTGTGTAGACTTCTTTTAATATGCCTTAAATATGCTGAGGCTTTCATATATCAACATTTATTTCCGAACAGTACTGAAGTCGAAAGTAACTTTTTTTTTTTTGCTGAAAATAATATTAATTTGTATTTCACGGCTGTGAAAGGCGCAGAAACGAATATTAATACTTTTAAATAAAGAGAAATTGACGGTCTTCACTTACGGAGTTTTGATGTGTATGTATGTATGTGTGCAGCAGGAAATTTAACTTAAATGTTCCTGCTGAAATATTTCTGTCTTAATTGAAATATTTTCCTTTGTAGTTCGCAATTCGCAAATAAATTTTAAGATTGTGACTATTTTAGGAGCCAATTGGTCGTATGTGGCGTATACGTAACCAAATGCGAATTATTCACTTGTGAATTTCAAAACATCGTAAAAGTAAAAAAAAAAAAAATAAATGAAATAAAGTAGCATTAAAGAAATACTTAAACGCAGACTTTGTTCGTGGCCTCAAGCATACTGAGCATTCATATATTGGGTAGTCGAAAAAGTCTTTTCGTATTTCGAATCACACTTCAATTTATTTTTTTTCTTTTATATTTATACTAATAACGAAATATACAAATATGTACCATGTTGGTCGACCACTTTTTGCCATTTTTTCGCTAGAGACATTATTCCATTAGTGAAAAACGTTCATCAGTGTAAATCAAAATTTTAAAATTACCAAAACGGAAGCAATCGAACAAGTGTATCAACACGAACTGATACAGCATCGTCTCTACTATAAATTTCACAAATTTCATTGACGGCTTTGCATTTTTTTATTATTTTTTACAAAAATTTCAACATATAGCGAACTTCTTCATTATTTTCAGTCCTTTTTGGAAAGCGTAACTTTTTATTAGCCTAAAAATTTAATTATTAGCAGAAATATTAGTACTTTATATTGACTTGGGATATTCTTCTACTTATCGTATTTACTTTTATATAAATATACTTATATCATTCATAAGTTATTTTCGTTTAATATGCAAATAAACAAAGTTTTCAAAATAAATAATGAATTGAGCCTGGCAACGCAGTTACTAGCGAAGCCTATTATTACAGGCACACGTGAATAACAAGATTTATTTACACACAGCTACATACAAAAGCTACAACATTCAACAGTGAAGAATGCGACGGCATAGCAACAGCGCGCATAATTGGGCAATTAGATCAGATTAAGTGTAGAGGTCAATGAGAGACATAACGCACACAACATTATATGTACACAGCTACACACACATACAAACCATCCGCTTAGCAACAACGTGTGTGAGCAACTGCGTACATTCTGTTGCTACACAGCGACAGCAGTAACGAAAATAGAGCACTAGAGTTATCAGATTAATTGTCAGTTGTCATTTTATATGCGGCAGTGAGCAGTAAAAGAATGCGAGCATATAACTAAGGCAAAGTGCTTAAGTAAAACTCATGCTGCTCGAGTATTGCGGCTATTTCTCTTTATTTTACTACGCTTTTATTATTGTGCTGCTGCTTTTGTTACTGTTGTTGTGTTGTTTGTTATTGTTGTGATGTACCATATTGTTTGTTATCAAGACGATATGTTGATGGCTTGATGCGCGTACTTTGTTTTGCTGTTAATTAAGAAAATGAAATGAAAAAGTATGTAGCTGCATAAAAGTGTGGCATGCTTTCAGGCGTTTTGTGCTCAGTAAAAATAACTATGCGACATTCTGAGCCCATTTGCAGTATATCTTTGTCTTTCTGAGTGCGCAACAGCTGCTGAAAGCTTAGTAGAACATGAAGGAGTGACAAATATAAAGAAAAGGTGTATTATAAGAGAAAAGTGAAAACTGTTGTAATCACATTTAAACCAGCTCAATGAAGTTGCTACTAAATAAGAGAGTATATTTTTATAATATTTCTAAGCTCACTTGTGCATAATTATTACACTTGTTTGGCTAATCAAGTCGCTTTAAGCTTTCTTACTGATTGCCTTAATAGTTGCGTATATCTTTTCACGCACACACGTTCACTTATTTCTCAGCTGTGCTTGCGTACATGCAAACTCAATTGCGCCACGCCACTAAATCAAATCAAACTCGAGTTGTGCATAAAAAACGAAATCGAGAACAAACCATGAAATATCTAAACCGCCGAAAAGCTCACTTCAATTTAATTAAACATGCACGCACATGAGCAAACATGTACACAAATAAAAACAATTTTCACTTTTCCCTAACACACAGCTGCCTGCATACGCATACATATGCAGCGCTTCCGGCAAGCGCGTCGGTGTAATTTGGGTCTGTAGCGCTTGGCGTTTTGTGTATTGGTGTGCGTGTGTTTCTTTACGAGCCGGTCTAGGCGCATACAACAGTTACATTGCATGCATTCGCGTTGAGAATTGTAATAGCGTGTAGGCTTTTAGTGAGTTTGCATCCGGTGCCGCGCCGCCTACAGTTGGTCTGTTCGCCACAGCGCCGCGTGGCGTTGCATGCAACCTGTGCGGCGCGCGTGCATATAAATTAAATTTAGGCACTTGTGTGCTCACGTCTAAAGTGCTTGTTAGCGGTGCTTGTCGCTTGTCGGCGTATGTGATAGACGCGCATAAATTTAGTGAAAAAATCGCTTTTTGTTGCAATAATTCTTTGCATTCCCACTGGCTGGCTGCGTGTCCAGTCGACTGAAGACAGACGGTTATTGTTGGTGATTTATTATTTCATGGTTGAATTCGTTCTGGATTTGCGATTTGCATTGCTTTTTTTTATTATTTGACGGTTTCAATGGAATTTGCGCTGGAAAATTGAGGTTATGTGTTCATTTTAGGCGTGTAGAAAGCTTGAGTTGCATTGCAACTGTTATGTCAGACACACTTCTCCAGCGACTGCTGATAACTTGTGCATGAAAATTATTGTTTTCGGTTCATTGACCGCGTTTTTGAGGTGTTAGTGGTAAGCGTAAAAAAAGTTGAAAAAATGAAAAAAAAAAACTTAACAAAAAATGTTTAAAAATTATCAAAACGAAAAGTTTACTTTCATTTTTTT
>NW_017536629.1:300686-348944 GCF_001853355.1 Bactrocera latifrons
TAATTTATTTTTATTTATTTCGTTTTTTTTATGAAACATTTTTGTAAATATTTATAAAAAAACGTTAATTTTTGTTTTTATTTGTTGGTATATTTTATTTATCTTTAACATCTTTATTTATTTGGTTTCGTTTTTTAGTTAAAAAAATTATTACTTTAATATTTGCAAAATAACAAAAGTCGAATTAACTTAATTGCACTTTTACTTTAATTTATTGTTATATTTGATTTATTTGCAATTTTTCAAATTTTATTTTGTATTTTTTTTATTTATTTGTAATTTTCAAAGAACCAACTCATCAAAAACAAAAGTTTTTAAACATAGTTATACAAATGTATGCCGTTACTTGCCATTGTTGTCACTTTTTGTTGTTGTTGCCATTTTTTGTTACTATTTTTTGTTTCTTATTGCTTTCATTGCCGTTTGTTGCTACTGTTGTTATGGCTGCTTTTATTGTTGTTGCACTTTTCAACGCCTGCATATTATGTTAGCATTAAGTTGCAAAACGAAACTGAAATTTGTTGCATATTTTTCAACAACTGCAATAAAGGATTTGCATATTTTATGAACTAACTCCGAGTGACTGCCATGGAAATCAACTGCGCCAGACACTGGCAACAGCACGGCGACATAAGCGCATACGAGTACATGTAAAAGTAACTGTAAAGCAACAGCAACTGTCAGCAGTTGTCAGATTTGTTAGCAGCTAACGCAGCACACGTAACGGCATATTAAATAAAAATATCACACACACACGCACGCGCACATGAGGAGGCATAATGCATGGCAAATTGCTTGCAACAGACTGTGTATGAGCACATAGAGAGAAATTTGCAAGTGTTTTTCTTTAAATACATGCTTTGATGTATGTATGTGTGTTTATGCAACACACTGTGTAGCCGAGTTGACGAGCTGACGAATGTCACTGCAAATATTTAACTTTTCGCTTTTGTATATTTTAGCCTTTTTGATTTAGTTAATTTATGCCGAAAATTTGTTGCGCCTCCGCATTTGTTTTTCTATTATATATAAATGTTATGTAAACAATGTGTGCAACAAAATAATTTGGTAACCTTACAAAAATTATAAACGAGCACTGCTGGCTGTAGTTGTAGCTTGTAGCTAGTTGCTTGCGCCGAGCGTTTTGAAATATTCATGCAACGCAGACCTGTATGCCACACAGGCACCGTTAGGTCCTTGCTGCTGCCCCGGCGTTGATGATGACGATTGTGACTTTGCTTTGCATATGCAATTTGGAAAATAAATTATTGAAAAGCATAAAAACGAGCAGCAGCCGTACAGAGGCAACTGCCACAAAGCGAGTGTGTGGCAACTATATTGCATTTTTGACACATGCGTGCATTCACGAGTCATGTATGAATAAGAGAGTTGAAATAAAATTGTTAACAACATTAAATATTAATAGTTGTTTAACAGTCAAACGAACGTTTGTGTGTATGTGTGTGTGTGTGGGTGAGTGCATACATGCATGCGCGCATAAAGTGTATTGCTTGCATTAATGCATGAACTGGTGACTGCAATTCGTTTGCGCTGCCATAAAAGTAATCATTTGCATGTGGCATGTAGCATACATGCACACATCTTCAATAATACATAAGAGGACACATATTTACCGTTGTATGTATGTAGCAATGGACTCCGTCAAACCAATTGCACATTCAGATTTTGTGGTCAGCGCAGCACCGCGCCTCACCGCTGTTGCAAATGTAAGTGCTTTCCGTGTATACTTGCCACATGCAACGCATCATAAATATTTGCCCACCGAAAGTGCCGAAAAAGCGAAATAAATGGAAATAAAAAAGTGAAAATTGTGCGAATTATTTTTAAAATATGCGTGCGACGTCTGCATGTGTGTGTGTGTGTGTGTGCAGCTTACACAAGTCAAAAACTTTATGCAAATCCTCACAATGTTATTTGATTGTTTTATTTAGCACGCCTGAGCGCGCATCACATTGCCGGCATAACTGCATAAATGCCACCTGCCACATGCTGCAACATAAGCTTGCAACCACTACATATGTATGTTGCACAAACTGACGCATATTTGTTGTGTCATTTGCTGTTGTTGTTTTGCTCTCGCATTTTCTTTGCATAACTGTGTGTGTGTTGCTGCGCTCTGTTGCCGGTTGCATAATCAATTGGTAAGTGCCATGCGCACGCATTGTTGCTTTTGTTGTTGTAGTTGTGCGTAAGCACTTTGTAGTTGAAACAAGTGTGCTTTTGCACTTGTTTTTGCATTTGTATTCGGTTTACATTTCCTTATTTAGTTGCTACATTTTGTGTGGCACAAAGCTTTATGCCACTCGGCCGCCCCAACAACTTAAGCTCTATTTGTGAAGTGGTAAATTTCATAAGCCGATTAGCAATTATTTGCTCTAAAACTTGGCATTGTGTCGAAAATGTTGCTTTTCGTTGCGAAATAAAGATTATGCGCCACATAAGAGAGTTTATAACTGTACTATGTGGCAAATTGTTGCAGTATTTGTTTGGTGATTTCAGAAAATTATCGTCGCGGAAGAGTAATTTCTGCTGAAATTCTTTACATGTTTTAAGGTTTGTAAAGCTAAAATATTGTAAATTTAACATTTTGTGGCATTTTGATCACTTTACCAAATTCTTTGAGCAAAATATTGTGCTTGCCCTTTACAATGTGTTTGAGCAGGAAAATGTGCTGGAATTTGAACTCAGCATCAAGTGTGGAATTCAGAGAGTTTTATGATATTATATTTGTATGTTTGAAAGACGGGAAAATATGTGAGCGCCCTTTTGTCAATGAGTCCGAAAGCTTTTCCGATCATCTTCTTAGATATAATCCCCATTCAATAGGTAACATTACGACATGCTTGTAAAATCAGTTCTTATTTCCAATTCTGTCATACTTTAGTTGTGGCTGTGGGAATTACCCTATAGTGAGATTTATAATTTGCTCTACTTTTCTAGTACTTATGAGTAAGACTTCCGTCTTTTGCTAAGCAATTTCTAAATTTATTGACAACTGCTACCACACTACTCTCGGTTGGTGTCGCCTTAGCCCGATCTTACATTAGGTTCCATAGAAGGGGCATAGAACCGATTCTTGCGGTACTCCACTCGAAATATAATAGGTCTTGGTGGTGGATTTTCAAAATAACCCATAATCATATTCATAAGATATGGAGGAGCGCGTACCTCATACATAGCTTTAATTTTGTTTGCCCACTTTGCTGAGTTAAAGGCATTCCTCACAACCAGGGTGGTCAGCGGGCAAAATTTTTTTGTTCCACCTGTCCATCGCTTGTCACTTACAGCATTGAATGGAGGACCTCTTTTTCATTAAGCCGTATTGTCTTTCTGATAATCCGCCAGCTTTCTGGATTGCCAGTAGATATGAGGAAAGCTCTCCTCCGGAGGTTTTTGTTTGGATCAGAAAGTAGAACCAAAGGCTGGACTTTCCATGGGTCGGTAAATATCCATTCTTTTAAGCACGCAATGTATATTTTTGTGAATATTCCAAAATATGTAAGAAATTTGGTGCACATCTTTATTACAACTCTATTATTTGTATTATAATATAATATTATGTACTATTAGAAAAGTCATTGAAGATTTTCAGGAATATTTATTTTATATTAATGATTAAAAAGTCGATAATTCGTTGAGATATACTACATACAATTATACATACATATATAAATTAAACGGCGGTCGTGAGCTTAAAACAAAAATTTCAAGTTTAACAACTAATGTTACAGCTTACGACATATGTATAGCCGCCGAAGGGTCATATTTTCAAACACTTCTTATTATTTTTTTTTTTCTCACACAAAACCACATATCATCACTGCAAACTAACGTTACATAATTTTTCATAAGTTTGCAGGCGAAGGAAGAACAATATAATAGAAATCACACCAATGCAAAATTTTTGTTTTGGCTATAAAATACTTAAATATTGGTAACCAGTATATAGGTTATGTTTGACAGCGGTAGCTGAAAGTTTTATGCTGCATATACATATGCAATAAGATGTAGTGCATCGTAAGCATTAAAATAATATATTTTCAAATTTTTATTTATGCATATATGTACATAGCATTCATATAAGAGATATCACATTTTAAAATATTTTCAAGACGTTGGATGACGCTACTCTCTACAATCCCCTTAAAGCTCAAAGCAAACTATTTTCTTGCATTTTTCAAATAGTCTCTAGCAAATAATGAACTTTTTCAAGCATGTAAATAATTGATTACCACATGCTTTGCCTTTAAAGTGCTAATATACCCAAACCGTAGCATTACTTAAGTACTTGTAATCTACTCCTTTCAAGCGTGTGCTTTAATCAATCGAATCAGCACTGTGCTTGCTGTCCTGCTGCTTTTATTCATTTAAACCAACCCCTTCACCGCATGACAAACAACAAATTTAATTAATAATCGAATATCACATGGAATGGCATTTTCATTTGCTTTTATCAAATTGCTATCGAACCCTAAATGCTGGCTAATTTTAATTACAATGCAAGCATTACTCGCTCCAACTCGCCAGGACTAGGTATCGACTAGGACTTTAGGTAAGATTGACAATGATAAAATTTAAGCTCAACCGAGTGCTCTGACCACACAACACATGCATACAAATACACATTTTGTGGTTGTTGTTGTTGCATTGTTGGTGTACTACGCCTGTATTGTTCATATTGATTTGCCTTTTCAGTGGACACATAATGGTCTCAATGACACTTCATGCAACAACAGGAGGCAGGCAGACCGGTTGGCAGGCAGGCAACAGCTACTTTTATTGTCAGCGTTGTCTTTTTGGGTCTTTGGAGCACTTACTTGCTACTTGAGCACGGCATGCACCGGCTTTATGTAGCTTGGCTGGCTGTGGATATTTGTCTGATGAGGTGATGCGTTTTTCGTTGTTGTTTCTGGTGTGTGCTGCTGTTGAAAGTAACATTGTGGCAAGCATTTTGTGGTTTGACAAATGCTCATGTCAAGGCAAACACCGGCACGCCCGCTGGCACATACTCCCTCGCTCACACACGGACGCCACAGTTGAGCTTATTTCTGTGCTGCGCTTCTGAGCGCTTGCAAACACACCAATGTGTTGCCTCTTGTTATGGGTCTGTCCGAAACACAATGGACCAGCAACCCGTCAACCCAACCAACGATGAGGCGCCGTGGAAGCTGGCGACGAGCCAAAAGGCGAAATATCGTCCAACTAGCTGGCCGACTGGCTAACCTTCGGTGCGAGGCCAGATTGCAGCGGCGCGGCGTTGAGCTGCGTGAAGTGGCATTGTCAACTGCTAATGTACGGCGGTTTGTTTTTGCTGGTGGCATGCAACTGACCGAAAAACCTAAAAGTTTTACAGAAAATTAACTGTGGCGCAGCAGAGACTGATGCAAAAAAGCTGCAAGTAAACACAACCACGACGCGCCCACATATACGTACACACATCAAGGATAATTCCCGTTGTAGTGGGTATGCGGCGTAAACCTAACGCTATATTCCAACCCTGTGTTGCAGGCGGTAAATGATTTTGATTGTTTGCCTGCCCAAGTGCAAATGCAAGTAAGCAAGTAAGCATGTGCGTGTAAGGGTGTGTGCGTGTGGCATGGAACATGACATGTACACATGCAGCGCCGGCAACGTTATCAGCGTCGGCCTCGTCATCATCAACATCGTCGCTTTGACAGCTAGGCCGGCAGTTTGGTTAGTTGTCTGGTCGGGCGGGCGGTGAGGTGCGGTGTGCGGCGGCGGCGAGATGATGCTCCGTTTCATGTTTGACTTGACAATGCCAGAGCATTAACACCAATGCCAGTCAGCACAAAACAGCAGGCTGTGATAGTTTGTTCACCGCAAATGCAACAACAAAGACAGCAGCGTGGCTGAGCACTGCGGTATGTGTACATATACAACCTCAAAACGGATGAGAAAAAGTGTAGTTTACCAGCGATTTCGCAGCCGCAGCAGTTGAACAGCAGTTAGACATGCAAAAACACAAGCGTTTGTGGGTGTGTGTGTGTGCATTGCTTGCATTATGCGCATTCCCGTGACAGCATCGCCATTGTGTGCGCTGTTTTGTTGTTATTTGTTGCATGCAATGTTGTGGCAAGTGTATGATATGACCATTAGAAACCTTAAGCCTAAAAACACTAGTTGACCACGATCGCAGCTTTGTGCCGGGAGCACAAGCGTCGCCGAACGAGATAGAAGAGAGCTTAAGTCGCGGAACAAACAACAGTTAGAGGTATAGCCAAAGTAGCCGCAAAGTGCGAAAGTAGGCGTTAAAAGGAAAGAAGAAGAACCCGAAACCTCAGTAGAAAAGCGCTCAGCTTTAGCGATAACAAATGCGGCTAAAGACTCTTTGTGCGCCGGAAGTAGATGGCGTCACACTCTAGCAACAGGAAGAACTTCAAGCAGATAATGGAGAAAATGGCAATAAAAGCGCGAGTAAAGATTTGCGTTGGCAAAAGCAAACTCGTTCAAAGGTCTTGTTTAAAGCTTTTACTTCTTTAATGATGTTCGAAGCAGACCGCAGTAATTTCAGACTGTGTTACTTAATTAAATCATCTGAAATTGCCTATAAAGTTTTAGTACTATTTGCAGAGAAAAAGCATCACTAATGGAGTCAATTAAGAAAGATGTTCGAAACTAAACGTTCCAGCTATTTTATTGAATATTAATTAATAAAAACAATCTGCTTTGAGTACTAATTAGTTATTGTCCTACAAACTGAATCAAATAAAAAAAGTTTGTTTGCCTGAAATTTAAAGCAAAAATACTTAATTGAGTTTCGTTTAGAGTAATTAATGAAAAATTAATTAATGCAAATTATTTTTCAAATTTTAATTAAATTTAAATGTGTAATTAATTATTGATTAAGTTAATTACTTAAGCGTTAATTAACCCAAAAGCTTCAAACCTTAATTGGAATAAAGAAAAAGTGAGTCTATGTTAATTATAGTAAACGTACTCAATTGAGTATTAATTAAAGTAATTAATTGAGTGTTTATTTTCTTAAACATTCAATTAACTGATGATTTAGATGGAAAAATACACACGAAACTATTTAATACTTCTCGAAACTGGTGGTCAAAAATGTTCCTAGACTAACAAATAATAATTTTTTTTTTTTGTTAATTTTCCTGTTTTTCAAATTTTTTTTAAATAAAATCCGTGAAACTTTTCAATTATTTTTTTCCAATATTATTTTGTCTTTTTCTCAAATTTTATTTTTTATATAAATCCAAAAAACTTATTTGTTAAATATTTAGCTGCACCATGAATACTGACATACTTCTTTAACTCTAACATCACAATCATTTATAATCATTATCTTTTCTTTTATCTCATTACAGGTGAGTCCCCAATTTTACTACCACGTTATGCAAATACCAGCCGAATTAGTAAGTTCACGATTTCATTAAAACTAATTTAATTACTGTCCAACCGAACCGCATTGAAAAGCTACTTCATACGTACCTTCATACCGCGCGCGCTTGCAAAGCGAAGAATGCGCTCGTATTTGTGTCAGCGGATTTTCAAGACGCCTCTTGACATGCGCTACTACACTTTGTGCCCAAACATTTGGAGAACTCCACTTCATTTCTGGTCTATTCAAATAATATTAAATTAATGGATTTTTGCCTATTATTACTAGAAAATAACACTTAATCCTTTTTTGTTTCCGCCACAGCTCAGCGCGCCCTCTACCCCGTTGTGCCTTATCACATTACAATTGTCAAAAGTCTTTTGCAAATACCTCGCCCGCGTAATGTAGTCGCTGTTGCGAAGAATTGTCATGGCTAACGTTGTGTTGGTGGACGCCACTCTATTAGCTACTCACCGTGCGCCAACTGAATTTCTTTCGCTAATTTCCCCTAAAATATTTTATGCCTATTTAGCGAAACTTAATTAGCAACAAAATGCCCAGTTTTTCGCTCTCTGTATTTGGGTGTTTGTGTTTTACAAAGCGTAAGGCGGCGGTGTGATTACAAGCGAGTGCGTGCGCGGCAAAAGACATTTGGCGCGGCAGTTTGTAAGCATCGCGTCACACGCGCGCTTATTAACGCTATAATTATGACTGGCATTCATGACTGTTGCGTTGCAGCGCTCCTTTTTCCGTCTTTGGTGAACCACCCGGCAACTTTGGTTGATTATCACCACACCGCCCTCTTATTTGCCTATTTTACGCGCTGTATTTCGCTATAAATTCTATTTATCACAAATATGAAAGGCGCGCTGGCTAAGGGCGCGGCACGGCGCGGGCGGGCGGTGGTCTGCTAGAACGCAAAATGTTTACATTGTTCGAGTGCTTATCGGTTCGTCTATATTCATAGCTATTTAAAAGGAAATTTTCAATAGCCCACAACAGTAGCAAAAGGAATGAGAAAAGCTCTCGACTTTGCTGAGGAGGTCGCGCACTTAAATGAGTTTTTGATCAATCTGTTGCTAATTAAAGTTCATAGAAAGCAGGCAGCGAAATTGAAACGCGTATCAAAGCGAAAAGTCGAAAGTTGCTGTGATGCTGGCGTTTGCTTTGTACTGCTTGACAGGCCACGTAACCCAACCCAGCGGTGACAATGCCACCACTTCCTCCACCATGCTACACTTTACGCGTATATACGCGGCGCAGTAATATAGCTTGCCTCTACTTTCGGCGGCTGCTCCGGTTCCAATTGCTACTGTGTCTGCTGCTGATGTTGTTGCCTGGAGCAGGGTAAACAAGTTAATGAGTACACCACCACAATTGAATCAACAAAATGTGAAAATCATGCGACCTCAACAATCCCCGCACTCCCCCACTGTCTTCCAGCCATTTTGCCTTCTATTGCCTGCTGCTATTCAGCATTAATTTACGAGCAGCTTGTGTGCTTTAGTTTGCGTGTGGCTGTGTGTGCGCGCGCTTGGCAAAGGGTTTGTAGGCGCACTTGTAACCAATAGCGTTACAAATCAATATGCGACTGCTGAATTGGCATTTCTTTTGCTTGCGGCTACATCTCCATCGCCTCGGCTCAGCGCTAGACCCGCAGTACTCAGCGCAAATGTCCCACAGTACTCTGCCTTACTATTGGCTTTCTGACTCACACCAGCGCTCTCACGCCTGCCATCATAAATTAAATGGCAATTGTCGCGCTACTCTCGAGTTTGCATAAAATGTTTGGCATTTTCGTCAGCGCGGCTCTGCGCGCCCTCTGCGTTTGCCTGCTTTCGTGGTTTTTTGTTATGCTTCTTTTGCTAAACAAATACCGAGTAAAATTGCTGAACCTAATTACCCCGCCGCCTGTGTCTGCGGCCGCGTCCAATACTGACTGACTGACTTCTTCAGCCTTCAAAAAGGAGGAGGAAGCGGAATTTTCGCTGTGCAAACAAATTGAAATGAGCGTTCGTTTGCGTCTCAGAAAACAAATTCGAACGCGTTCTGTTGTGGGCCGTCATGGCAGGAAGGTGTAGAAGTCACGTTGGTAGGCATTGTCGTTTAACTTCTCACCAACGCGTTCAATATTTGTTGTAGCTGTAAATGTGCACGCAGCTGTGTGCGTCAGCGGCAGCATCAGTTTGGCTTATTAGCATGAAAAGTTTATAGTTAACTTCGTGCGCTGCCTCTGCGCCACCGCGCGCTCGCAATTCAAGTTTATTTGCCTAGTTTGGTTTATGCGCCTGAAAGTAGACCACATCGCCAGCTAGCTCGCTCGTCTATCGCTTTCCGTCCTTCGTCGGCTACGCCGATCATGTGGCTGGCAAATGTGTTTTTATTTTACCACTTGTTGTTGCCGTTGCTGTTACGTTGGCGTTGACTCTCACGACGTGGTAATATATATGTCTAGGCATTGCCGCGCAAATAATATAAAAGTTTTGGCAGCTGAGGTTGCTACAATTCTTGTTTTACATTTCGCTCCTATTTCAACGTTAGTTGCGGCACATTGTTCTTGTTGTTGTGCGCGAAAGTTTCAATAGCAGTGTGGTTGTCCGCCTCCGCCCTTAGTTTACCTAGTTCGTTGCGCGTGTGCGTTTTCGGGTGTCAGTTCCACGCAGCAAAAGTTTCGCCGACGAAAGGCGGGCATGTGCTACTTCGACGAAATTGTTGCTATTATTTTTTTGTTATTAGTATTATTATTAGTAAAATTTGCGAAAGTTTAATTAATAAATCGAAGAACTGCTGTAAGCTGCATGAGCGCCAATACATATTTCCGAATTTTAAAGTCAGACAGAAATTTTCAAAAATACTTTGCGCAAACATTATCTTTATTAGCCCTGTGATTTGCTCTTTCTTCAGCTGGCTCTAAATTCGCTTTCGAAACTTTTTAGTTAATTAGTTATGCCACATGCAGCAAGCCAGTTCATTTCATTCTTTGTTGTCGTTGTTCTTGTTTCTGCATTGCCTTACACATGCATCTGTGCATTTGTTGCATCTTCTTAAAGCCACTTTGCGCAGCCGAATGTGGTGACTTGCAAGGCCTTGACATTTCAGTGAAGTTTCACAAATTGCTTGCAACTTCCTTCACAATCTCTTTGATTCCTATGATTTTCCTATTCAGTGCGCTGTGATATTTCGAATTTATCAAAAACATAAGTCGAGATTTGTGAAAGAATCAGATGAAAAGAATATGTGAGCTTTTGATTAGTTTAACCCATTAGCAGTGGGTGTCTTGGTCTTTTGAGTTGACTCTGATTTTAAGCTTTTGCTAGGAGCGATTGCAGACTTTTGCAAGTTTAATTATTTTATTTAATTAATAAATAAAAATAATGCAATTTTACAGGCTTTAATAAGCATTAAAAATCAGTGAGCAAGATTTTTCTGCTTAAGATTATCTCAAATCGAAAAACCTAAAATAGTTATTATTACTAAAGCTGAGTTAAGGGTTAGCTATCGAAAGTGGAAAAAAATTTCGTTTTTTATATGAAAAATTACATATAAAATTTAACAAATATCATAGCTCCATAGGAAATAGTCTATAGGCGTCAAATCGCACGAGCGAGGCGGTCAATTGACTTACTGATTTTCAATAAACCGATTGTAACATTCGCTGTGTGGCTCGGCACCAATCCATAATTTTTAGTGATGCAATGGAGATTCATGGAGTATCTTTGCTTACGCATATTTTGCTTATTGACGAAGCCATTCAGCCAGAAATGAGTCTCATGATATTTCAATGAAAATCCTGATCATTTGCAAGTTGTTGCTCAGCCCAATTCACGAACATACTTCTGGTGGTTATGTGGCTTCAGTTCTTACGTCAGTTTGATCTTGTAAGGATGTAAGTCAAGATCTTTTCGCAAAATTCGCCACACGACGTTTCAGAGATGTCCAACACTTCAGTGTAACAGACTGATTTGAGTCCTCCTCAGTTGATGCGCTAGCGGCAGCAGTATTCTCGACACTACAGGCGTTTTTTTGTGTCAGTGGCACGGGAACATTTTGTACTGTGTCTATAGATTCCAATTTTTCCTCTAAACGCTCAATTGTTGATCTGACAGGACGATTGTGACGACCATAAATTGGACGTAGCGCACTTTAAGTTGAAGCCACGGACTCCGAATTGAGGTAGTAAATTTTTTTAATTTCGACTCGTTGTTGGAAATTATATCTTTCCGGGATGAAAAGGCACTTTACTGAAGAGAAATGTCACAAAAAAAAAAAAAAAAAAAAAAAAAAAAAAAAAAAAAAAAAAAAAAAAAAAAAAAAAAAAAAAAAAAAAAAAAAAAAAAAAAAAAAAAAAAACGGGACAAATATGGTATCGTGCTGACCACATGTGGCACTCAAGGCGCTAATGATTCGTACGTAGCGTAGGCCTATTCACTCAACTATTTCCTCGTGCTGCTTCCGGCAGTTATAAACAGAGTGAATATTATAGTTCAAAGGTCAGGTGCTCTAACAGAAGGACATCCATTACATAGTTATACCTTTTATATTTTATTAACGTCATATACTTTCTTTAAATAAGCTAACCTAAACGTAGGTTACCAAAAATTTTTTTTTGACCGCTTTGAAATTTGATTGGGTGCCGACTTCAGGCTTCTAACTTTGAAACAACCAGTTAACGGGTTAAGGGTTTCAGAATATTTATAATTGTACATATGAGCTTTTGTGCATATTTTAGTTAAAATGTTCGGACACGCACGCACACATACACACACAAACACTTGTGCAGTTGATCAAATTGCTTATTCTACAAATATAATAGTGGTCCGACGTCAATTTGCTGCTCGGCTGTATTAGAGAATTCTTCTTCTACTGCAACACATTTGCCATTGCTGTTGTTGTGTGTTGGCTTTTTTGATTGCCAGCATGCAGCAAGTATAAATTGCAAAGGCACAACTATTACAATTCGAGTTCTTCAACTTCTATGAAATGCAAAGGCAAGTCAAATGTCTGCCCAAGCGCCTGAGGTCGCCTTTGTGCAGAGTAGAGTAGCAGCAGCTGTAACCGCACCGAGTCCCTCCCGCTGTTGGCAAACAAAAAGCTCTGCTAAACGAGATCATTGCAACAAAACAATTAATTCATTGTATTTGTTAACTTTTCTCTTTATTTGTTGTTTTTGGCATTGTTTATATGTTGTTGTTGTAGTTTCATTTTATTACTGTTTTGATGCTTTTCCACTTTTGTTATTTATACTATTGTTATTTCCGAGCAGTTGTCGGCATGCGTGCGGTTGTGTGTGCGCTCGTTTCGCATTTAGCCACACACACACATACGCACAGTTGGGAGTACAATGCTCGCTCGCAAGTTTTCACGCTGCTGTTGAATAAAGCTGAAATATATTTCCTTGTATTGTTCTAACAATTGTTGCTGTAAAAGCATTTCACTCCCACCATTGTTGTTGCTGTATTTGTTGCCATGTTGTTTTGCATATACATGTGCATAAGGGTGTGTGTGTGGCCATTGTTTTTGCTGCTTTCCTTCCAACTGAGTTGGCTTGACTGCAGCGAGATAACTTGCCGAGCTGAAAGAAAGCAGAAGAGAAGAGGGCGTGCAAGCGGAGGAAGCAGAATATCTTAGAGAAGACGTTTCCAGCATGTAATAAAGGTAACGCAAGTCCCGTTAGCAGCAACAGAAGAAAATGCTGAATTGCAAAGGTGAAATTTGATAAATTGTGAACTGCCGTCGGGTGCGAGTTTGTTGCCAGAAATTCGAGCAGTGGAAATTAAAACAAAATATTAACTCGCTCAGTTGCAGGCACGCGCCGCACTCACACATACACACACACACGCACAAATAGACGTTACTGCAGTGAAGTGTGTTCTATGCGTCGCTTGTTCTTGTTTTATCCATTTCTAGCTGACTTAGCTATTAGCTGGCTTAATAGACTTGCCAACCTTTCAACCACCGCTCACACAGCCTTTCACCGTGCTTATGTGTGTGTGCGTGTGCAAAAGCAATGTTTTAATTGAATTGAAAAGTTGAATTGAGTTTTGATTTAAAACAATGGCGCGTTGTTCTTTTCAAGTTTACTTTTATTCCATTTTATATTTTTGCTATTATTTCTTTCTACCTTTTGTATCTTTACATTTAGCACGCAGTGTAAGTGCGTGCTCATTGACCTTTGAAGGCGCTGAAAGGGGTCACACTGCGTCCCCGTGCTTGCTAAGTTATTGTTGTTACAACATTGTGTTGTTGCCGCATATCCTTTTGGCAGCGCGACCATAAATGTTGCCGATTTGCCTTCGCCCTCCACTTGCATTTCTTGTAATTTCGGTCATTTTTACGTTGCTGTAATTGGAAAACTTAGTTTTTGTAGCATTTCGATTTGTGTGCCCTTCCCGCTTTGTTGTATGCAGCAAATTAAATTGCAAATCTGAAGTTGAAACTAAAAATACCTCGGGGAAGTTTTTTCTTCAACGAACTGGCCTTTTCACATTTCAGTGAGTTTTTACAAAGACTTAATGCAATTTGTAAATGAAAACTAAAGGCATTTTCAAATTATTTCATTTCCATAAATAGTTCGGCTAGGGTTAACGTACACAATTCCAAAGTGTATTCTTTGTTTCGTTCAAAAATTAACCGTGTCTTAACCCTTTGAAGGAATTTGAACATTATTGTGTGGTCTTTTTGTCTACCTTTGTTTTTTGTTCGGCAAGGTTGGTCAACAATGTTGTGCATTCGAATTTTTTATTGGCGAAGTTTAGCTTTGTGATTGAAATTTTTTTATCAAAAACTTAAATGAGCACGACTTTCTAAAGTCAATCGTATTAAAAACGACCAAAAACCAGATCTGTGAAAGTAAAAAAAGAATGTCAATAACAGTGTTGGCTAAGGATTTCATAAAATTTCGGGGTTTTACTTTTCAGACAGTGGCTTTTCAGACAGTGGCTTTTCAGACAGTGGCTTTTCGACCCCCAAATCGTGTTTAATATAGATTCGAAAGCATTTTATGGCCATGGAAATTGTAATTATAAAATAATATTTCAAAAAAAAAAAGTAATTTACTAAGTTTGTAGGTCTGTCCTTAATTACTATGCCAAATATGATGGCGATCTGTCAACCAGTTCGCTCACAGCAGCTGTTAAAGCCGCTAAATCTCAGAAATGCGTTTCAATTTTTACAATGGATAAAAATGTCGAAGAAAGAATTGCCTCAAATTTTGTATCTCTAACCAAATTACGTGTGTGAAATCATTGCGAATGTTGGAAAGGGCTTACGGTTTTATCGAAAACACAAGCCTGCGAGTGTTACAAAACCTTCAAAGCCGGTCGAGAGATCGTTGAGGACATGCCTTGGTTCTGGACAAATATCTGGAAAATATTGAAATAGTGAAGGTTATGGTGCCTAAAAATCGTCAGGCAAGTGATAGAGAGGTCGACATCTCTCGCGCGTCCATTCGAATGATTTTGGTGTATATTTTGGGTATGAAAGGCGTTCTTACTGGACTCGTCCTTATAAAATTGATTTTTTTTTTTAAAGAGTAGGAGTGTGACCGAATTTAAACCCAAAAACAAAAACGCATTGAACTCCAACGATCAACCACCATATTCATCAGATTTAGCTCCGTGCGGTTTTTACTGTTCAAAAAGCTAAAATTGTCGTTTCGGTGGAAACCTTTTTGAGTCAATCGAAAAGAAAAAAAAAATCGCTGAAGTAATTTAATGGCACTTTTTTGACACAATATTCAAGTCTGGGAGCGTACGCAAATATGGTTACGTCGTTTCAATCCAATAGTAGATAAAAACATGCCAGCGAACTATTTTACAGACCTTTTCCAAAAAGTTGTTTCCAAGCAAATCTCCTGAAAGAAACACAGCGCTTAAAGGTAGGCAACACGTTTATTAAACCAGATTTTTAGAGATTTTATTTTTATTGACAAACTGTCAATGAACCTAACAGCTATATAGCTGCTTAGGACTAAAATTTACAAGCGAATGGTCGAGAAAATGTGTAGTTAAGAATCGGACCAATTTGGTGTTAATAATGTGAACATTGCAATATGCTGTAGGCCTAAAAATATGTTGCATTCAATGTGTTTGGCAAGTGTGACAGATAGGTATTTAGAAATTCAAATGCGGCAGGCTTTCTAACTTAGCAATAACTATGCTGCTGTCACCATAATTCACTAGTTACATATACTCGTATGAACTAACATTACAAGGAACAACTAGGTCTATGTATGGCGTGACAGCCGGTCGGTATAACCTTACATACACGATACAGATTATAATATAATTATTAAGAAATATGTACAGTCTTGCTTTCTACCATAAAAGTCCAGTGCCATCTCCAGATTTTGCTGAGTTCCCAGCTTCGCTAATATTTAAGCTTCTACTTCACGCCAATAAAGAAAAAGCAGCTTCGCAAATGTTTAACTAAACTTCGTGATTACAAACGAAAATTAATCCTTAGCAACTGCAATGTGTTATATGTTTTTCTGTTCCTTTTATCCAAACAGCTGAGCTGCGCGCTGCTTTGGCGCCTAACTTGCGCTCCTCTCGTATCCTAGCCCATCATTTTACTTTGTATTTTGCTGTTTTCCTAGCTGCTTATAAGGCAGTTAATTAAATATTTATTTATCGCTTTGTTAGGTAATTGTTGTTAACCTTAGATTTCATTATTTGCCTTCCGCTCGCTTGCTGGCGCGCCGCATATTTCATGCTAAGCTGTGGATTCAAGGAATTATAGCCAGCTTCCGCGAAGTAACTGCGCCGCACACAAACAATAAAAATCATCATATTCTAACCATTGTTGTCGTAAATTTTTTTTGTTTTTCTTTCGTTACGCCGTTGGCAATTAAACAACCCAACAACAACATATACGCTTTCGTTGCGCGCTGAAAAGGACTTCGTGTAGCTGGTATTGCCAATGGCTGTGTGTGTGTGGGTGTGTTTGCTGTTGCGGGGCCATAATTAAAAATGCTATTACAGCAAACTTGATATAAATTTTTAATTAGCAATTTTTCTCCTATTTTGCTACTGTGCGCTGCGCGTTCGCGTTGTGGTAACTTTTTAAATTAGTGCTGGCACTTTGTTAAAGCGCACAGACAGGCAGCGCGTTGCCAGAGCGATGGGGCGATGAAGAGTGCGCAGCGCAAAGGCAAACACAATAATGCTGCACATAATAATGATAAGCGCACATAAGCATGAACTCAAACACACACATACACACGCGCGCGCACATATGACTAAACAAATTTATTGCGTGAAGCGGGTTCAGCGCCAACGTACCGCCCAGCATGGCGCAGCGCGCGTCACTTTGAAATAAAAGAAAAAGCGAAATTAAAAGTAAAAATCGCGCTTTTACACGTTAAACAAACAATCACTTCGTTTTGCATTCTATTTATATTCGCCCTTTTTTGTGTGTTACTTTGATGTCGGCGCTGCAGCTGGTGTTGGCGCCGGAGTTCGTGACTCACCGAACGGGCCAACGCGCACAACAAATGAAATTGTAAAATAAAAGTTGTGGCCAACAAAAACATACTGCGGCGCAACCGAAAAATGCGGCACGTTAAGCCGCATAAGCTCATAAGTACACATACGACACTGGCATCTGCAACAATAGCAACAATACGCGTTGTTGACGTATATTGTATAAAATAAAGCGTGTTGGCACAAGATTTCATATGCGGTGAGCGCTAAAGCTGCCACCGCACCGCAAGGCGCGTTGCTAATTTTTAGGCGCTGTGCCGGGGAAAAGCCAAAAACTCGAAATTTATTTATGCGCTTTTTGTATGCCTTTTAGAGCCACGCATTTGCATAGCATATTTATTAATTTTGTTTGTTTAGGCTGAGCGCGTTGATGAAAAAGGACACACTAGGGGCTTTGTTGTACATATATATGTGTGTGTTTGTAACATCGAGTTGCTTTAATTAGAAGTGCTTCAAATTGATTATACGGCTTGCCTAAGCCGCTAGATTGACCACGCTAGCCAGTTATTGATTCATAATTAGCATATTCTCAATATAGCATCGTAAAAATTGATTAGTCGAAAAAGTCTTTTCGTATTTTGTCAACAGATGTCGTCGCAGTCGTATATTTCCAGTGCTACCAAACAGAGTTTTAGATCTTAAGCTTCATTTAACCAAAAATTAAATAAAATGCAAAGAAGTTGAAAAAAAGTTACAGCTGTTCAAAAATGAGGGAAAATAATGAAGAAATTCGCTATATTTTGAAATTTTTGTATAAAAAGGGGAAAAATGTCACGCATTGCTGCGAAGTTTGTGAATTTTACGGAGACGTTGCTGTATCAGTTCGTGAAGCACAACAATGGTTCGCTGAAGTTTGATTTCAAATACGAAAAGACTCTTTTCGACTAGCCTATACTTTCGCTACCATTGAAATACTTTATAGATTTTTGTTGAAATCTGCTTTAATATAGTCATAACTGATTCGCTGTATTTTACGAAATTGAAAGCATGAATTGTAATGAGTTGAAATAGTAGCTGTTATCTTGTCATATGTAGTGTGTGGCACGCTAGAGGAGAGCGGTGCGGCGCGCTGAATAACACCTTTGCTGTCTGAATTAAATACACCACAAAAAACTTGTATCTTCAAAACCATTTCACCATTAGTAATGCAGTAAATGTAATTTTTTAGATTATACACCCCTAGAAGTAGACTAAGCCACATGCAGCCACGCATGCAGTGTTAAAAAAGAACGTTGTTGTTGCTATTTTTGTATTTTATTTCGTTGTTATTACAAAGCAAATATTTGTGTTTGGTGCGCGTTTTTATTTCACACCACCACATCGCGCTCGTTTATTGTCGTCCACCTTTACGCTATAACTTTTCTATACGCTCGCATATCTGCGTGTGTGTATGTGCGTTTGACAGCATTAAAAAATCATGTGTGCCTGTGCGTGCACTACTCTTTTGTTAAGTGATTATATCCGCTCGCGAGTTTTTGGTTTTGCTTCATCAGCCAGCACCCTTAGCGGCGCCTACTCGCCACGCATCCGCTCTTTGTGTTGTGCAAGCTGAAATTTTAATTAAAATTAAATTTTATGACACAAAAGTCAGCACGAAAGTGAATGACTCGACGGTCGACACTCGCAATCAAATAAAAATATTGTCATCATACAGCAATAACCGGCTTTGAGGTGTCGTGTAAGTGTTGCGCGTTTGGGGTGTGTGAAAGCTGTTGCATAAAACTAGGCGCATGAGGGTTGGCAAGGTGTTGCATGGCGTTTGGAGCGCGCATATAAATATATTTTACTGTTTCTCGAAGAAATATGAGCCATGTACATATTTATCTATATAGACTTGTACAAACATGAACATATGTATTTTTTTACTTGTTCTATAGCCAACAGTGCGCGTGTCAAACGTGCCTTTGAAAGCGTAGAATATGCTACCGAGTTTATGCTAAGCCATTCTTTTCATTTTGCGCAATTTACTGCTGCCTACAAAGCTGTCGCGTCGGCATATTTTAAAAGCTTTTCGCTAAATATGCACATTTATCTCAAGCCTACCAATGCACACAGCTACCAAATGGTATCTTATAGCGGGCACACAGCGCTATTTGCATGAGCATACATAAAATATATATGTAATACAATCTGCTCTTCCGGCGCGGCATATGAGCGCTTGGCATATATGGCAAGAGAGTGTGTGTGCGAATGTATGAATCTGTGCGCTTGATTTTTGCCATTACGCGCGTTGCCTTTGTTGCTGTTATCACTGGTATTTTATCTGCCCATTTTACCTAGCACACGCGCTCGTTCACAAATACTTATTGCTTGTCTCGAATTTTCTTGACTCGAAACAAAGCCTAAAACGCGTGACACATATTTGTAAATGGCGGAGCGCGCAAGACACCCTGTGGGAATTGTGAATGTTTAGCGGAGCTGAAATATGTTTTGGTTTGGCAATTTATATCATTTTAACGAGGCTGAAAGGTTTTAAGTCCAAAATGTTTTTTACATATTTAATAGATGTATATTTTTTTTTTTTTTTTTATATATATTGCTTAAGGTATTTTGGGTATCTCAGCGCTACGAAATCCCTTTAAATAGGTGTAACTATAAACAGCTGTAAATGTAAGTTTTCACTCATACATATATGTACGTAAACATATATATATATATCTACATCCCGCTTATATTTATGTATAAATACTCATATGCATATATTACAGTCTCTGTTCGCTCCACTTTAAGGGTTGCCCCGAGGAATTTCCGGTTAGCTTTGATTGTTTGGCGTTAAATTGCGCTGACTCGACGCGGCTGCATTGTTGTGCTTTTTTTTATTCGTCGGCTTTGTCTGCGCCTAAGTGTTTCCACAGTTGTAGGCTTTCCGCTGCTTTCTACAAGTACACACATATCTCATCTGTTCTGCGTTCTTTGCATACAGTATGTATTCATATATTACACATTGCTTGTTGCTTTTTTCAGGCTGCCAGCCAAACCAAATATCTGGTTGTGCGCCTATTTTCACTTAGCGCACTTCCTTTGCGCCTAAATGTATGCAAAGCTTAAGCAACATTTTAGCAGCGCAACAGGAAAGCATAATGTTAATATTTTTATACCAACCTGTGCGCCAGCCTCACGCCTTACCACAAAGCATGGGCGCTGCGCGAGTGCTAAGATGACAGGCAAAAGTGGGCATGTCATGCATGTGAGCGCCTGTGCGGCTGTATAAATTTAGACTGCCGCACTGTATGTTTATGTGTGTGTTTGAGCCAGTTGTGTGTGCTACCTTTTGAATATTTAACAGTTTGCCATTTTTGTGCTTTGTTTTCTGCACTTTTCTTGAACTGCCTTCGTCGCCTACCTCAACTAGCGGCGCGTTTTGTCGTTGTTGTATTTAAAAGTTATCTCGTTTTACGTGTGTTTCTTATTATTTTTTTATTTTTTTTTTTCGTGAGCGCTTTTGTCTTTCGAGTGCTTTTAGCAAAGCGTAGCTCACATTTAGGCGCTGGTATGAAATGCGCACTTGTGTGTGTGCGCACTTTGACGTGGTCCGTTGATAGCGGATGGAGCGGTGTAGCATTTAGACAGTTAGCGAAATTGGCTTATGCAAGCGGTTTACTATTTGCTTGTGCTGTGCTCTCCACTTCCACTTCACCGGCGTGTGTTTCCAGCAAATCAAACATTTTTCAAGTACGCCCATATGTTTTTTTTTTTTTTTTTTTTTTTTTTTTTTTTTTTTTTTTTTTTYTTTTTTTTTTTTTTTTTTTTTTTTTTTTTTTTTTTTTTGTGGTGAGAAAGTGCAAATTCACGTTTCAAATCTGTTCCTGGTATTAACTTTATTAATTCATAAAGGAAAAGGGTTTGTATATACATATATACATATATAGTTGTGCATTTGCATGGGTGTATGGAGTACACTATATTTAAGTGAATTGCTGCGCATTTACCCTATTTTGCTTGATATTCACGGACACAGAAATTCGTTTGTTACTCATTTATTTATTGCATTTTGTTACGACTTTCGCCTTATCTTATCGGCCTGTCTATCTTAAAATCAATAATTTATTCATCAACAATAGCATTTAAGTGCTCTTGGCATGAGCGACGCAGTTTATTTATCAAAATTTCCATTCGGCATATGGCTATCGCTGATAAGCTTCAACGAATAACTGTACTATTTGCGAGTGTTATAAATTCAGTGTACTAAATTTCCTATATTTATATACGAGGCTCTGAATATAATATCAACGTTTGTAATATCTGCGATTTCCGACATTTTTAGTGTCGTAAGCTTAATTAGTTGTGAAATAGCATTTTTAGCACTTCGCAAGACTTTGCAGCAGCATCAACTAAAGCACACTATATTGATTAGATTGAGAAGCCTGAACGTTGTACTTGTTTTCTGGCATTGATTTTATATTATTCTATATTTTTGTAAAATTCAGGAATCTTGTCATATAGGCCTGAATTTCGTTAGAGCCTCGTGTCTCACATTCTGTTTGAATTTTAGTTTATTTCCAAAAAATCTAGTTCACATTGTACTTCTCATGATTACTAAATACTCTTTGATCTCCTTTATCTTATCTTTTGTTCTGGAACTCTGCTTTTCTTTTTAGTTCTCTTGTGATTTCCAGAGAAGTTTCTTGTTATAGAATGAACTCAAATTGAGTTCAAGCGTAGACATACAATATTTTTTCCAATTGAATTTTATAGAAAAAATTTTTTGAAAGACAAATAATAAAAACTATTTCCTTCTTAATAAGCCTTAATTTATTTTCTTCATTGTTTATTAGATTACACAGGCCAGCAGTCAATTTGCTTCTTTGAATTTATCAACTGATTCTAGTTAATTTTGGTGCGCTGAATTCAAATCTGTAATCAGTTTGTCTCTATCAGCTGTTGCTTCTTTAAGGTGAATATTTCAACTTTAAGTGCCTAAAGTCATGGCAAAAATACATAAAGAACGTTTATCAATTTCATAACTTCTCTCATTATCAATCGTTTTTATTTATTTGAAACAACGAAGAACTTGGGCCAACAAGAACGAACTATTGCCAATAAACATGTTGAAAACAAAAGCAAAAGTTATGGCGGAGCAACAACTTGTTGCCTTTCAAGAGGGCAAAGTTTGCACACCAAACCATTGTTGAGGAATATGCACTGCTGTCATTTATTCACATTTGATATGCATGTGTAAGTAGATGCATGAGAGGTCAGAAATGTCATAGATAATATTGTTGGAAAAATGTTAAATGAATAGAAAGTTCGAAATAGATTTCAGAGGGCATTTTCTATAAAGATTGATTTGAAGATATTGTAGACAAGCAGTTGCTGGATAATATAGATCATATGAAATGCACGCAACTAAAAATATAATTTTGTTTAATAATATTTTCGTCGATTCAGGAAAATAATAATATTTTTTTTATAATTAGGTTTGTTGAACGAAAACTCCTTCTCCATTCACCGTTCCCAAAAGTAAGTTTAAAAATTATCGCAATTCCTTCAATATGAGCTTGAGTTTGGTATTGAGGAACTTTATGCGCCTATATTGGTTCTATCATCATATGAATGCTAACTTTAAACGAGAAAAGAAAATATTTTAAACCCGGCTTTAGTCTCTACTACTACGAACGCAATTTTCTCCTTTGGTATAGAGTCCTACGCTTTCACTCAGCAGCAGCAGAAGTGCCTGAGTCTAGCCACTCATTAACGTTTGAACCCATAAACACAACAGCAATTCCAGCAAACGAGACACTTGAACTCAACGCAAACCGAAATATTTTATTTTAAGCGTTATGTTTATGCAAATGACATTGAAGAAGGCATTAAAATTAAGCAAAAGCACGCTCTTAAGCAAAAAATGCGCACAAATGTATGCTACAATATTTTTCAGAACAAAATTTCTACATAAAAGTATAAATGTATGTCTGTATGCGTGATACGTCAATGTTGGCGTATACTATTAATGTGCGCTCTTCTATGCAGCAATAACTTAATGCAAATACAACAACAACAACAAAAAACAACAACGATGAAGGCAAGCGCAAGTGTCACGAGCGACTTTCTATTGTTCTTCTGTTTAATTTTGCTTGCCACCAAAAGCAACCGAGCCACTTTACTAAATTGCAACAAGTGTACAACAACAACACAGCACCTCCTCTACAATTCGTAGCAATTTAAAGTCTGCTCGTCTCCTTTTTCGGCGCACATTGAGACACTGCATGTTGCATGCAACAAGTGTTCGGTTGCGCAGCTTGCCGCAACAACAAACTCATTTAAACCATTTAACTTTGTGCTTGTTTTGTGCTAGTGGTGGCACTGTTGCATGCCACATATACCATTGTGCGGCAGATTCACTCGATGGGCGCACAAAAAGTAGCAAGCAATAGGCAACAACAAAAGCTATGCGTCGGCAACATGCAACAAGCTCAACTGAAACGGCAGTTTGGTTATATGTGTATATGTATGCAGCAACGACGCCTCCAAATTATGCCAGCAATGTATGCAAACGGTGCGGACAAGCGGTGTGACGAGCAGGCGGTGGCAGCAGCCATTACGCTAAGTTGTGCTAGCTGCTCGCAGACTATGACTATGCCACCGAGCAAGACACAGCAGCTGTTGCACAATGCTTGCCCCAGCTTGCTCTCTCTGTGTGTGTGTGTGTATTTACGAGAATGCGAATCTGCCGTCTACGGATATGGCCTTTGTTGCATGCACCATCGCAGTGTGATTTCATGGCATTGCCGTTAGTCCACAAAAGTGCGCGGCATTGTGTTGCTCTTGTTGCTGCAAGTTGCGGTGCGCCTGACTTGCTGCTGCTCTGCCTGCTGGTGCTGGTGCTGTTGTTACTCCGACTATTGTTGTTGTTTTTGGCGCTGGTGTTAGTGTGCAGCGTTATCATTTAAAAGCGCATTAAAAACTTTTTAGATTAATTTCACTTTTTACGCGCTCACACTTTGTTGTTGCGCATTTTTTGCGCCTTCACGCGCACCCACGCGCTTCCTTGCTGCCTGCCAACTGCCCGCCAAGCGCCCGCACCTCACTCAGCCATAAGTTGCCGCTAGTAATCCTTTTATTATTACTGCTCGCTTTTTTGCGCTCACAGCGCGCACACCAAAGTTGCCGCTACTTCCGTCTCAGTGGACGATTTGTCTGTGGTACCGCGGCAGCAGCTAAAAAATTTACAACTTTGTGTTATTTTTTAATTGAAGTTGTAATTAAAATTAGTTCATTTCGCAGACATTTTGTGCGATTTATTTGAACCTGCCACCGACGCTCTGGTGTTTGTGCGCGCTCCGCTCATGGCTGTCATATTCAGTTCCGTTCAGTTCGAAATTAAATTGCTGCAACTGTTTTTAACGGTGGAAAAGTTCGCCCGCCGTTTGAGTAAATCATTCATTGGCTGCTCTAGGTAACTGCGTGAATTAATGGTTGGCAGTTAGCATTCTTCAGCGGTGTGTAATGAAAACTTACTTCGCTTTTTTCCTCCCAAGCTAATCGCAGTTGAGTGCGCGGCTCCGCGTTCACTTCGAGTGTGTGTGTCTCAGCAAATTAAAACCTTGTTGCATTTGCATTGAAATGTGTATTTAGTACTTCGTGGTTCAATTTGAGTGCGGCGAGTGCAAGAAAAGTGTCGGACTTAAAAGGATTCATTATTTGCATAAGAATATTTAAATGCTGCAAAGGGGGAAAGTGGAGAGAGTGTAGTAGAAATAGCTGAAAACGTAAACGCTGTTTGTGGGAATGAACTTAATGGTACATAAAATTTAAGCGCGAAATCAAAAGGCAAAAAAAAAATTGGGATAAGTGCCATTTTTAGAATATAAATAAAAATCCTACCAAACTGTTTGGTATTAAAAATGTTATGGAGTCTACAGCCTCAGTACATCAAAATGTGTCAGAAAATATATAACGTTTTAGGAACAATTTCAGCAAACGAAGAGAAGAAAATATTTTCTTTAATAATAGAAGAGAAGAGAGAAATAAAAACCAGTTAGACCTCTGAGCAGTAGCTTCCAGTTGTTAGCAAAAATATATTCAAAACTTCTAACTTTTACAATCGACGGCAAAAAATGTGTCTAAGCCAGAAGAAGCTGGTCTATATCGTTTTCAACTTTTCTGTTTTTCATTTAATTTTCTTCTTGTAGGCTCCAGTAGTTGAGGTTCTGTAGCATCAGAAGAATATATAAGGAATGTCAACAAGTTTGTAACATCCAGAAGGAAACTTTGAAGGTCTTATAAAAATATACATAAATTATCAGCGTCCATTTAGTCATACCAGTCCCTCATATGTATATGTACGCCAACCCAGCCACTCCGTTTTTGAGATATCAATCTGAAATTTTGCATCTGTTCCGATATCAGGCCACTATAGCATATAACTGTCATATAAATTGGCCGATTAAAAGCGAGTGCTTGTATAAAAGACTTTCTCAAGATACCATCCCGAAAATTGATACACGTTATTGTCCAAGGAAAATCTAGAATCTCAGAATAAATGACTTTGATTAGGTCATTATATGATATAGCTGCCCTACAAGCTGATTGATCAAAATCAAGTCCTTGTATGGAAACCTTTTTTACCTTTATTGTCATGAAATTAGGCGCGTATTATTGTCTAAAATAACCCTACAATCCCCCAACAAATCGCTCAGATCAAACCACTATGACTAACAGCTGTCATACAGTGTACTGATCGATCAATGTTAAGTTCTTATATGAAACACTTTTTTATTTCAAAAGATATGTTCACAAAATCTCGCATGAGTTATTACGAGAGGCAGTGGTACAATCTCTGAAAAAATCGTACATATCCAGCCATTATTAGATATAGATGTCATACAAGCTGACCGATCAGAATAAGGTGGGAGTATGGAAAACTTTTTCATTTTACAAGACATCTACGCGAAATTTGGCGTGTATTGTTGTGAGAGGCAGTGGTACAATCTTCGAAAATTTTATTGAAATCGTACCACGCAGCATATAGCAATATAAACTCTGACCTGACAGTACCAAAGAAATATGCGTTCGTAATATCTTATGCTCTAGGAAATTAGCATATGAAGGTAATTATAGCTGCGGTGCCACCCATGTTAACAACAGCAAATATTTTCTATTTTAAAATTGTTGATATTAGCGAAGGAAAATATTTTCCATCATAACTTTCTATCACTTACAGACTTTTAAGCGAACCTCGCTTCACTACAGTGCCGAGCATTAACTCTGAAATAAACGCAACTGTTCACTAAAGCAAGCACTTTGTAGGAGAAAAGCGAGCTTCAATAAATAAAAGGCAACGTTTTAATATCAGCTTTGCTATAAAATCGATTTAGTACTAAATACACACACACACACACACACACACACAGACACACACAAAAACATACAAATCAACATATAAAGCCTAAGTGCTTGTACAGGTACAAAACATACATTTCATTTCGTTGTAGTTGCATGCAACACGTGCAGTCTGCGCATACATGCAATTGTAGATTTTTATCGAGGCAAGAACATGAATCACACACTCACATTAATATCGACATGTGCTACATATGTACATATGTGTGTGTATACTTGCTGTACAGAAAAAAAAAGTAAAATATAAAAATACAACAACAACACACGCTGCTTTCTCCATATAGCATGTGCTAGCTTTTGTGCTTGTTCAGGTGCAAATATGCAGGCTGCCACAAGTTGTACGTTGCAATAGTTATTTGCCGCAAAATAGACGTCGTTTTTCTAGTATTTTTCCCCGCAATACATTTTCTCCTTGTTGTTCGTGCATGACGCCCGTTCGAACTGTGTGCCGTTATGACAGCGTTGCTGTGTTGTGTTGTTGCATTTTCACAATATGCTTTTGCCACCGCCGCATCAATATTTGATGACTTACACAAACAAATGCAAACATAGCTGTACAGCGCTCATATGTATGCGTGTGTATTTGTTGTGGAACGCCTGGCAGCTCGTGAGTGCTGGTGAAAAGAAAACGCTGCATGATCTGTGCGCAATGAAAGCTGCAATTCGAAATGGGAAAAATGCGTCAAATAACATTTTCAATATATTTACCGTAGTTTATGAAATTCTACGTCCATTGCCGGCGCTGCCGTTGCTGCTGCGTGCTGCCCTTTCGTGCATGCAGTGTTTAGCTCCCACTCTCCCCTTCCCGCTCTCCGCTGCCTGTCATTTTTGGTTGGCTTAGAAATATTTTTGTGTTTTCATACTTTTTATCATTTTAATGGATTTTCTTTATCGGTTTATTTATTTATTATTATTGCATTTCGCTCCTTTTAGACGGAACATGATACAAAACTTTTTGAAATTCATACGCTGAAGAGTGGATCTGCACATGTGCATCTGTGCGTGTGTGACTGTGCTTTTCAATTACTTAACAAAATGACTTGCTTCATGCTGAGAAAGCATACAAAGCTCGGAATTTTCTATTTGTTTTCAATTAACAATTTTATATATATTTTTTTAATAAATTCAGTTTTCAACGGAAATTTTAGTTTCGCTTGAGATAAATGCCTTAACTTGAAAAATATTTTATCTCAAATATTTTTTTTTATATTATAAATATAATAGTGTTTACAATGCACATAAGCTGCAATATAAGCTTTTTAAATGCTATTTCTTTAAGTAATTTGTTAAATTTATTGTATTCAAAATTAACACTGAATTCCAAGCAAATGCTCGATTGCTCAACTGTCAATATATCGTCACCTAAAATGTAAAATAACTTTCCACCATTTTTCATAAGTTTTCAAGGAAAGGAAAATACGGTATAAAACAGAAAGTCTTCTTATTGACAAAAAAAAAAAAAAAAACCAAATTTGGTCGCAACTTGGTGATATATGTATATATTATGGCAGAAACTGAAAATTTTGTAGATGTATGTATGTAATATAATGTAGTGCATAATAATCAATAAGAAACTCAATTTCAATTTTTTTGATGATACGCTGTTTTGCATTTTAGGTTGCGATAAGCATATCTGCGTGCATTTTCTGTTGCTTTTGCGTTGTCTTCGAAATCTCACGTTTTTATTATTTTGCTAGTAGATCTCATGCTTATAGACTTGCTTTAAGATAGAAACATTTTAGTACATTTAAGTCAGAATGTGTTCCATAATCGACGAAATCTGCTTCAAAATTCCACTTAGTGTCAAAACTAAGCTCTTGAAGAAACAAAGAGCACTCATTTTTAATATTTTCTTAAGAGAATTCTTAAATCAGTTACAGTAGAAATTTAGGGCTTTTTCTTGGCTTTTACTTCAAGAGTTGAGAACCCATACAAACGAGAAAGCACTGATTTTTTTCTTACTGCATAATGTTTGGCGAACGATTTTATATCAAACTACTAAATCAATGTTTAAGCTTTTTTGAAAACAATTTTGAAATATACTCTGTTTTTTGAATATCTTGATTGATTTTGGCTGTATGTTCATTGTATGGGGTACCATTTTATCGAGCTTGTTCATGAAAATTGTACTTTTAAGCGACAATTCTTTCATGAAGACAATCCCTTCTAATGATAGTAGAGTCTACATAACACCGATTTTTACTCTGTCAACTCGACACCACTTCTCAAAATTACTTCAAAGATTTTTTGTGCCGCTACAATAACAACAGCAAACTTGGAATCAATTGAATTTTTACGTAAAATGGTCGAGGAGCTCAAATGTCCCGCATAAAGCGCCATGACTTCTACAAAAGCAAATTGATTGCTACACAGCTTTATTATTGAATTTGATTATTATCTTAAACTAAGGTTATTACTTTAAATATAGGGTTTTATTGGATAGTCGGAAAAGTCTTTTCGTATTTTGTAAATAGATGTCGTTTCAGTTGTATATATCCAGTGCTATCAATTTTTGTGTCATATCATATACTGTTAAAAGGTGAGATTTTAAGCTTCATTTAACGAAAAAAAAAATTAATTTCGGGGAAATTGAAAAAAGTTTCAACTGTTCAAAAATGAGTAAAAATAATGAAGAAATTCGTTGTAAATTTTTGTATAAAAAAGGGAAGAATGCTTATTAAAAACTTTTTGCTCTAGAAAATAGATGTGCGTGATTTTCCGCAAGAAACATTCAATTAAAAGTTATACGCAGTATGAGCAACTCAGAATTTACAAGGCAAATGGCACTTGATAAACTTGGGGAAGATAACACTCACCACACATGACTTTAATATATGATATAGACATTGATTGTGTTGTTGTCGTTGTATTTTAATTATATAAATATTTTTTTATATTTTTATTTTTCTTTTTTTTATTTCATTTTTTATTTTTTTTTTATTTCATTTTCTTTTTAAAAAAATTTTTTTTTTTTTTATTTGTTCTCACTCTCACCAAGCGCGCTCACCACAAGTGTAAATAAGCAAAGTTCAATTTGCAATTGACTCGTTACAAAATCTGCAATTGTGGCGGATTTATAAAATATAAACAAAAATACAATTCGGCATACATTCAATCACCGCCAGAAAGGGTAAGCCAGCCGCATCATATTCCATGCAAAAGTTCAGGGATGATTTAAAAAATCAAACCTTTGCAATTTGTGCGACTTCCGCTCGCCTTTACGTGCGGCTGTGATTTAATTTTTCCTATTTTCCATAACTTCGCGCCCCACCGACTTCACGCCTTCGTTACCGAGTTGATTTAAGTGCTTGCTCGTGAAAATATGCAAATTTGTGCGTGTCTGCTGTCGTGGCCCAACATTGCCTTTCGCTCTTTCTATACCGTTTCTACAATAAGTGAAGTGCGAGCGCAGCTGTAGTCCCGTTATGTCTTTATTTTTGTAATCTCTTCTATTTATTTACCTTTGCGACCATTAACAAATCAGGCATTTATTTATTTATTTGTCTGTTTGCTTGTTTGCTCGCCCATTCGCCAGTTGACTACTTTGCTCCTTCGCTCGTTAGTTTGTTCGATTGTTGAGTCATCAGCAGCAGTCGGCAAATCGCCACCCAACGACTTCCTGCACAATCGAAATCATCGAATATTTGTTTTGCTATTGCCCTTGCGTTGAGTCCTTGTTGTTGCCGTTGTTGCCTTGTGCGTCCATCAGCGGCACAGCGGCATTATTGTGTCAACGTCATGCACGCTACTGTAGTCGTAGCCGTCGCTGCTGGCTCGGTCGTTAGTGTCTCAGCGACACTTCCGTTTTCCGTTTGTCGGAAGAATTTTCGGTCTGTTTTCTGCACATCAGTGCACTAATCTGCTGATGTGGCTTGTTGTTGCACGCCGGCGTTGTTGTTGTTGCGCGTGCATTGCTTCGTTTTTGTCTCGCAGTTGTTTGCTTGTTCATTCTGTTGTTTATTTTCCATTAAGTTTTCGTTGTTTCGCTCCAATTTCCGGGCATATTCGACATCGAGTTGAAGTTGCTGTTCAATTTTACTTTTCTTTTCTGCTGTTTTTGTAGTTGTTCACTTCACAATTCGGTCTCCTTATGATTTGTGTTTTGTTATTCCCCTATTTGGTTTTTTTTTTTTTGCTGCCAGTGTGCGCTCGATAGTTTCGCTCGTTTCGTGATTTTCTATTAAGTTCATTGCTGTCATTGATTGAAATAGATTCAGCAATTGATTCTCAATGGATTTTCCGCTTCGAATCGCCAATCGCACACAGGCATATGCCGCAGGGACCCACTTCCACGCACTAACGATTTGGATTTTGCACTCCTTTGTTGCTGCACTTTCGGCGTGTGCGGAGAGAGTAAGATAAATTCTACTTATTTGTTGAATCCTTGTCTCAGCTTAAAGCGTTTAAAGCATTAATGGCTTATCCTTGTTTTTGTGTATTGTTAGTCTCTTTTTATTGTACTTCGCCGCAATTATTACGCATTTAACAAGCGCTTTGCATGTATTCTCAATTAAAATTATGGATTAATTGTAAATATAGTTTTTTATTTTTATGCAAATTCATATATCACTTTCCTATTACAAAAAGGCAACGGAAATGTACACGATTTCGCAATAACTAGATTTGCATATAATGGAATATGAGGTAGTCAGGCGATAGACATGGATTGTAGATGTATTTATATATATATACGTGTATGTATGTAAGTGTAGGTAGTGCAAATATACATGTTTGTTTACTTATACCCTAACACCTTAAGAAAATACCCCAAAGGAAGTCTGGAAGACCCTTCAAAATATATTTTTAAATGATTGTTATGATGAGCTGATTTCAGCTGTGCCGATATGTGAACTATTTGTTGTCTCTCAGTTTTCGAGATATCGTTCTGAAATTTGGTACACATTCTTTTCCCCTCCTGTTCATATGTCAGAATCGCCGATATCCGACAACTATAGCATATAGCTGCCAACCGTACTGACCCATCAAAATCAAGCACTTGTATGGAATACTTTGATATTTGACGAGATATTTTCACGCCTTTTGGCGACGAGTGTTATTCAAGGCTACCAAACATTCAGTGAAGAAATTGCTTAGATCGGACTACTATAGCATATATAATAACCGTTTATACTATAAAAATACTAGTGTGCAGGGTATATAGCCACGTTTTCGTTTCTATTAGTTTTTATTTATATTAAGTGTGCGTTTGTTCTTGTTTTTTACTTCTATTAATCTTCTTTTGATAACAAATCCGAAAATTAGCATTCAATGCTTGTTTCTTTTCAATCAACTATTTATCAAAACAAATACTAATCATCTAAATGCATCGTAAAAAGCTTAAAATATTGCATAATAACAATTTTTTATAAGCAGAAATCATATGAACTAAAAATAATCCATTACGAAACCCGCAAAAAGTTATTGAAAGCGTATGTTGCTCATACGCCATGGTGGCTCAAAAGCGACCAGCAATTAGTTATGCATTTAAAAATTTTTCAATAAGAGAAAAGTGCAAATGAAGTGGAATTACTTGAATTGCAAAGGTCAAAGTGCATAGCGTGCTAGACAAGCAGAATTACACACGCACGCACACATACGCACAAGGCATGGCATTATAAGACACTGGACCCTGGCCACGCTACGTCATTACAATGTATGTACGCACATCACTCATTTCACTTTTATTTTATTTTTATATATTTTCGCTGTTTTTTTTTTTTTTTTTTTTGTTTTCCTCTCACTTATGCGCCCGGCAGCCGCAGTTAGCAGAGCGCTGTACCACTTTCAGTGCTTTATGGTGTGTTGCTGCATTATTATTATTAATATTTTGCATGTGCGCGTTGTCCTTTTGATGGTTGTGAATGCGCTAAACCGCAACAGCTGTGGTCAACACCAGCAATAACAGCGGCGCTGCCACGTTGCGACAACTACAGACAGCTGCAGTAGCGAAAACGCGGTCAACGCACCAACTGTAGGTTGCCGCGCCATTTGTGTGTGGCACATTACTACGTACGAGTATTTTCTGTGGCATTCAACTGTCTCTGGGAGAATGCGCCTATGCAAAGCGGCCAGCGCTTTGTGCCACATTTGTGCATGCAACGTGCTGGTGTGTATGTGTGTCTGTCGGTGTCAAGCACTGTTGCCTGTTGCAAGTGCAAACTCATTTGCATGCATGCGCGCACAACAAAAACACTCGCACTGCTTCGGTGAAAGCATTCCCTTTGCCACTCCTTCCACTGCCTTTGGACCCAGGCGTCGTGGTGTTCGTGCATGGCGTCCGCCTCACCAGCACATGCGAACGATTAGCAACGATAAAATGATTTTTTCGCAATTCGCACACGCATACTCACATACATGTATACACTATTATTCCGTTAACGCTTTTATTTCCACGCATTCTCACAGTTATCACATGCACATTCTGCAGGGCAATATACATGCATCATCCGTCCATTACCGTTACGCATATTCACACGCACATACTAACGCATATGTGTGAAGCCATTGTGCATTGCTTTTTGTTGCTGCCGTTATTGTGCACATTAGACCCCATTCAATCGGCTGACTACAGTCATTATTATTATTGCGTTTATGGTTGTTGTTGTTGGTCACTTTTATGCCACATATTGAAAGCGTAGATAGTTATGGCAGCCAACCATGAAACATCATCATCATCATCTCCATCAGTCGGTCGGCAGTCGGTGTGGCTGTGGAGTCATTCACAGCTCAGTGTCTATGGCATTGAAGATTGGCGCTGAGCTCTGTGGCGCTGGCGCTGGTCATTGCCGTGTCCATATCCGACATATTTCCGGTGCAAAAACGACACACATCCCTGAGGCGCTCACCGCCGTCCACTGAGCGACAGTTGTGTGTTGCTATGTCCTTTAGTGTGCATGTGTATGGTGTTGCCGCTGTGGTCGTTTGGTTGCTCGGTTGGTCATTTGCCAACCGGAAATACATTTATAAACTCGCATAATGCTAATTATGGGATTTATGCGCGCTCGTTGAAGTCAACGTCGGAAAACCCAGTGGACAGCAATGATCCCACAGTGGTTGAGTATGTTGCTGCAGCTTATAGCAACATATGCTCGCTGGCGATTTCGTATATGGCGTGGCGTATGAGATTATTTATTTTTTTTATAAATTATTATTGCATACTTTTAGGCATAAGCTAGCTACTTTCATGCGTCTAATCCGTGTGTACTTTGTTTTCACTAATTTCTCAAGGCAGCAAGTTACTTTATGGTTTAAGCTTAGCAGTTTGCCTACCCTAAACAACAACAAATACAACTCTTCATAGAAATCCTCAACTGCCTACACACACCAATTTTTCCGAGTAATTTCTCTGTTGCCACTGGTTGAGCTCGACAAGCCTGCATGCCACGGCAACTAGTACAGGAATTAATCCACTTCAGCAAGCCACCTCTGTCTTCACTCTCAACGCAAGCGCATGTACCATTAACCCCACATTCTGCTCATGCATATGTAAAACCCCAATTTCGCCTGTCTAATGGCGGCATAACTCATTATGAAATTTTGCCTGCCACAAGCTGCTGTCTTTCGCCTTTCATGCTCGTATTTGCCACATTTTCCGCTCGGACGTATGCTAAATGGCAGAAGCGCATCATCGTTTTTGTTCATTAATGCTTTACAGTCACTTTGTTCATCATGCCGTAGTCGTTGTTGTTGTTTTTGCGTTTTTATTTTTATTATTTTTTTTTACCCCTTTTTCATATTTGGTTTTGGGTGTTTTGGTGTCGCTTTTGTCTGCGCACTAGGCTGCTGGTGCATTTTGTTGTTGTTGTTACTGTTTGTGGTCTGCTTAGAAGTATTGCCCTTCAAACCAGGCTGCCAGCTAAGTCTATTGCTCTGAAATGCCGCTGCACATGTTCGCTCGACATGCTTGCAGGCATTTGTGCTGCCATTGCGTCACGCAGTTTTGTCTTTCCAGCCTGTGGCACTTATTGTTGGCTGTGGCGCCTAGGCTTTATGCTCCGCATTTACTTATTATTGAAATTTCCATGCACTCAGCAATGTCACCGACGCTTGTACGGTGCACGTAACACATACTGTTGCATACCTCTGCATGACTGTGTGTAAAAGCGCCGTGCGTCAGGTCGTATACGCAACCAACAGCATGGCTTACACTTTAACGCATTCGAAAGGAGATACAAATGGAAACAGCAACACATTCATCACAGTTTGTCGTCGCTTTATTGTGCTTGCTGGAGGACAATGCCTGTCCACTGTTGTTGCAACAGACGCACAAAAAGTTCGCATTTCGTTCTTGCCACTCGCTTTGTGGCGTTCTTCATCTGACGCATTTATGCCTAATGCCATGGAAATTGGTTATCCACGCAGTTGCTCAAATCCGTACACATGCATATGAGGGAGCTCGCTTTACACCAACAACCGTTATATACACACACACCATTCACTGCAACAACATGCGCATATACGGCGAGACTGGCAACTGCATAGACGATACGCTTGTTTATGTTGCCGAGATTGCTACACGTTGCCGCTGTGTTGGCTGTGGCAAGTCGGTTAGTGTTTAAGTTCTTCCTCTTGTCGGTTGGAATTGCGACAAAGTCCCCGAAAAACGGTTTTGTAAGCATATTATTTTCGCCATAATCACACTGAGCACACGCATGCAACACACATATTCGCGTACAAAGCTGACCGCCACCTTTGCAACACAGTTCACGCGGTCGCCTGGAGCACCAACCAGCTTCTAGGGCCATTGTCTTTGACATCCATGCTTCCTCTTCTATAACGACGTCCGAAATTACATTGAATGTCGCGCATACGATATGTTGGATGCCACATGCGCCGACATTACAGCTTACTCGCGTTGATTGTGTGCTTATGTGTCCTGTCCCGTTTGTTGTTCTTGCTTTTCGCGAAATTATGGTTTCCAATTTGAATGCGAAGCGAGTTGGCGGACGCGTGTTCTTCATTGCAGCATTTCAGTGCGTGTTGCATGAAGGTTGCTGTCGGTTTTGTTGTTGTTGCTTCTCGGTTGCATATCCGCATATGTGTTGTCTGCGTTTGCGTTGCATTGCGGTGTAGTTCAACATGATTGCTTGTTTATTTTTCGGTTGTTAGGTACATTGTGGTTCCTGGTTGGTTGGTTGGTTGGTTGGTCGCACGGCTATTTGGTTGTTTTGTTGGCTGTAAGGTAGCTGAAATTGCAACTGCATAACAAAGTATCGATGCACAAATGCCTTCAGCGCTTAAGCAAATGCACACACACGCATGCCAATAAACTAATAAGGGTCATCGCGAAATTTACATTGATTTAAGGAGGAGGAATAATGTCTACTTGCAAACCAGTAAAGATGCGTTTTCATATTTTTTTTTTTTAATTGATGCAAATAATGTACTTTAATAATATGTGATTCATTTGAGAAACTTCGATTACCTTGATCTGGTCGCCGATTTACAAAAGGACCTCCGCAATTAGGTTTCGGGCGGTGAAGAAGATTTTTCTGCTTAATATTATCTAAAATCCAAAAGAAAGTAAACCAATAGTTTAATACAAGTAATGCCCACAGTACAAGTCCAAATTTTGATTTTTCACAAAATGGCTGGTGTTTGTTAAAAATTTGCACTTCGGGGCTTAAATCGAGCTTATAATAAAAAATCTGAGTCTTTTGATGCTTCATTACTGCTGAAGTCTCTTCTTTCTAACGGCATATAAAATACTTACATTTCCATGGTATATATGCACAGAAATGCGAAAAGAAGGCTCCACAAAAAGATGTAGTATACTGCTATTATATTACTGCTTACTTCGGGTTAGTGCTTTAGAACTCGAAACAATATATTGAAAGTTCAACCTTCTTCTCATGTTTTATATTTTTCCTCTCTAGTCTTTTATATTTGTTTAATTTGTTTTGGTTGTAGATAATTGCAACTTAAATTACAACTCAACTGATTTAAAGTTAGTCACCCATATATTTCTTCTACATATCAGAGACGATACATTTTTTCACTTATAACCTCAGCTCTATTTTAGAACTTGCGTTAATTCTGTAGAGCTTAAATTTTCTTTGGTTTTACGTCAATCCGAAAGATATCGAGATTCTACCTGGCATTACTAGATGAAAATTTGTCTTTTTCAGTAAAAACCTTTTTCTATGATTTTAGACTTAGACCATAACCAAAGTTTGAGCCCATGTTGCCCCAACTACATATGTATACGTTGCTGTAGGGCTTAAAAAATTAAAATGTCTATTTTCGTTAGGACTCTTTGTACTGTTGTTACTACGAAATAATAGTTAAAGGAAGTAAAGAAACTGCTTTTTATCGTTTTCCAGCTGAATTCAACTCGAAAATTTTCAAAAAATCTAAAAATTTTCTAATAAAATATTTTAATAACTATTTGCTCTAGATTTTGCCTCGTGTTTAAAAAAAGCCGCGCTTATACCTTACCTTTACACAATCATTAAATCATCGTCGCACAAACCAAAATGTTGCTATAAAATGCTTACCCTTTAATTGCCCCTTAAAACTAATCCAGCGCCAGCTAGCTACCTTCGCATCAATCCGCTCATCATTGCTGTATGCTACCCACTCAGAAGACACTTAGAAGCTTATAAATTAAGCATCGAATGCAGCCATGAAATTGTGCAACACTTAAGGCCGATAACTTGCGCCGCATTAAAAATGTGCCAACGCACTCACCAACTCCACTTCTGTGTTGGTGTTGGTGGCTTGGGAGTGACAATTAAAATACCATCACCTGTAAATCGCAAAAGTTTCGCCTAAAAGTATGCTTTAAGCCGGCGATAACGGGCGAGCACAACTCGCTAGTGCGAGCAAAGCATGCATGAAGGCTTAACTGTACCATTTCCATTGCGTTGTTGTGCAATTGAGCGGCTCACCAAAAGACTTATGTGCACAATACAAGCTGCCAAGCCGGCAAACACTTTATGAGAAAACTCCGCTTGCGCCTTGACTTTACTCATTAATGTGCCGACCAACAGAGGAGCATACTTTCAGGCGGTAAAACTTGGTAAAGTACTTGGAAATAAATTTGCGGCTACCAGGACATGCCTCGCTCTACCACCTATCTTCCTGCCCACCTGGCCCTGTTGTTTGCCACTTTCTATTGCTGCCACATTCCCTCGGCCATTACGAGCAGACACTTTATGTCTTTCTCGCCGCACACAACCACAAGTTAAGTGTGTATGAAATGAGCCGGGTGTGTAAGTGAGTAGTAAAGCACAGGTGTATGAGCGGCTGGCAGTGGAATGTGGAGCGTGTGTGGGTGTGAGTGTGTGGCAACATTCTTGCGGCCCACTAAAGTTTGCATTTGCAACATTGAGTGGGTTGCAAGCTGCCAAATTGCCAAAAATTTTATGTTCCACCACATTTAGAGCTCATAAAAATTCATCTAGGTAATAATCTAGTGTCGCCACAAAATAAAAACGAGCACAGGCAATAAGAAATGCAACAACTGAAATGTAGCTATGCTTGCCACGTGCATGTACACACATGTACATGCGAGAGGCTAACGGAAAATTCTGAAAAAATCAACATTCAACCGCTATTTTGGTCGCAAATTGTTGCCGCACTGTTTGCTTGTTGCGGTTTGTGCTAGGGGAGTGCTGTCAGTGGTCGTTTTATGTACTCGTGTACGCAAGCAACTGCGTCTAGGCACGCTCGGCTGCCTTGAGAAACAAGCACACGTTCTACATCAAGCTTAGCTACTGCTCACTTTTTGGGCACCACAGCCACCCATAGCTGCCTAGGCAAAGCTCACTCTACTCCTACACACACACGGACATGTGCCACAAAGCGACATATTCATAATTGCTAATGGAATATGCTATGATATCGCCGCCTTACTTAGTAGCGCTCGTTTATTATTCTAGTTTCAGCGCATGCTTTGCCTGCGGGCATAAGTATGTGTGTGTGTGTGTGTGCGGGCTCGTTCATTTCGCTCGACCCACTCTGGCGGTGACATTTCGGCATCATTTAGGGCATTAGACAGCTAAAGCCACCTGCCTGGATGCCTGCCTGCTGACATGCCCATCAGCCCAGTCTGCCCGCCGGCTCCGCCCTCCACCTATGGCTTTAGTGCCTGTGCCACCGGCGCAGCCACCACAAATAAAGGCGCAAGTATTATTTATTTAGCGGTGTGTGTTTATGTATGTGTATTGTGATAACTTTGTTTAGTCTTTAGTGCTCGTGTCAGCTGACTGGCCTTTAAGTTGATGACCCCCAACCTACTTTCATTACCAACATTACCTTTTATACATCCACTTTGACGCCGCTAACTCCTCGGAGAAATTAGTTTGCAACTTGTGAGACATTTTCACTTGATATGTTTTCTAGTATTTCTTACCTTGCGCTTTGGCCAAGTTTCTATGCACAATCACCCACGCCCCCTATGTGACAACCTTAATTTAAGTTGTTCCTGCTCGTTGGCGGTTTGCCTTCATTTGGTGTGTTCTCTGCAACATCTTTGCTTCGTTTTATTCGTTACGACACCTTTCTGTAGGCGACTTTAGCTGCGCAGCACGGTAATTTAAGTGATGAATATTCCTCATCAAGCATTCGTTTTTAGTGTACCGTAATTTCTCCTCAATGTTGAGATCGGTGGGTTTTTATTGGCTGCTGCATTTCGGTACACCATATGCGACACTTTTCAGTCAGTCGACCCCAATTTTCGTTTTTATTCTACTTTTATTTAATTTTTTTTTTTTTTTTTTTTTTGTGCCTGCCATCTACAACCAGCCACGCTTAATTACTTCGGGTTAATGTTTGAGAAATTGAAATATTATATTGAAAGTTCAACCTTTTTCTATCTTTTTCTCTTTTCCCTTTTTAGTCTTTTGCTTTTTTTTCATTATTTTTGTGAATAAAAGATGTAGGTTGTAGATCATTACAACTTAAGTTATAACTTAACTGTTGTCAAGTCAACTTAAATTACAATTAAATGATGCCAAGTCAACTCAAATTACAACTTAGCTGATGTCAAGTCAACTCTACTTACAACTTGTCAAGTTAGTTACTTATATGCTCCTTCCACATATCTGAGACGATAAATTTTTCGCTTATAGCCTCAGTATTTTCGTTAGAACATGCGTTCTTTCTGTATTTCTTAGATTTTCTTTAGTGTTAAGCTAACTAGAAATACATGGAGATTTTACCTGGCGTTACTAGATGAAAAGTTCTCTCTATTTTGAAAGAAAAAACCTCTCTATGGTTATAGTCTTTCCATAGACCAAAACTTGAGTCCATGTTCCAACATTTTAATGAATATTGCTGTAGAGTTTAAAAACTTTAAATTTCTATTTACGATAGCGCTCTGTTGTTCTTGTACATCTAAGAGTTCCTCTAGTTCGAAATCAAACCAAATAAAAACGACATTGAAGGATTATTAAGAAAACGATCTTACAACTTCCCATGTCCGGGACTTGTACCCCCGTTCCACAGCTTGCGGCTAATAGTTATAATAAGAATGTAAAATATATTCTCTTATAAAATTTGAAAATTTAGCATCTAAATTCAAGGTTTAAATTTCAGTATAGTGAATATGAATTTAATTGCAATTACCTATCGCCTATTGTTCACCTTCCCCTGCCTATCAAACACTTTTAATAAATTAAACACAACCACGAAGCCCATCCATATCCTTGCATATTTTTCGTTTTTCTAATTCAATGTTTCTTCTGCTATTTTTACGCAGCAAATCTCCTCTAATTTTTTTGCTTGTTATTGTGTCTATGTCTCTACAACATTCAGATACGTCTATCCCCGGCCAGACTGCTTCTAAAATGCTGTCAGCGGCTACATCTCTTTTATCATCTAGCGCCCGGTGTTTGCAAAGCTCATTCGCTGGGTATGTCTTTCGCCACACTTTTGAAACAGCAAAATGTACCGTTAGGCTCGCATTTTACGCTCTTCTCGTCCATTACCATTTCGCACCTTCTTTCGCATGCATTTTTATGACACGATTCTGACGCGTCCGGCTAGACAAACGGGCGACTGGAGGCCACTTTAAAATGACAATCGACCGGTATGAGTGCGAAAAGCGAGATAAAGATGAGTCTCCACGGTCTGCCGTTGACGAGCAAGTTATCTGCGCAACACATCTTTTTGTATCGCTCATCGTCGTCCTTCCTTCTCGCCGTAATTGTTGCTGCTGTTGTTGTACGCACATAAAAATGCCCAAAAACATGGCGATATCGGATATCCTGCTTGGCCCAGTGCCGGCGGTGTTACCACCTTTTATGTTCGCACATAGCCGAGTTCGATAATGTGACTGCGACTCGCTCGTCGCTCCCCACATGCGCCCGACCGCATGCTGGCAAATGTATACAAGTTACGTTCGATGGTTGATGGTTATTGTTTCTGACCTCCTTGTTGTTAGTGGCGTTATTGTTGTCGCTTTCATTATTGCAGCTGTCATCATTGTCGTTGCGGTCGTGTCAGTGTCACTACTCGTATCGCTCGAGTTTCTTTTGTTTTGCGCTGTTGTTGTTTTTGCCTTACTCTCAGTACAATTATTGCTTCGTGGGGCTTTTGTTGTCAGCGTTGTTTGTTGTTTTTGCGACAAGCAGTTGCCGAGGTCACTCGCCTATTCCGCCCGAGTGCCAGTGTGTCGCTGTCAGTGACGTGCTGGCGCCCTACGGTGGATCGTATATTTTTTTTTTTTTTTTTGATTAATAGACGTGCTAATGGATGTCATTTTAATACGCCACGCTGCCGAACCATCCGTCACTCAAATTCGTCACAAGCGCACAACGCGGCTTCTAGCCGCTGGCTTCTAACCGCAGAACACTTGCCACGCTAATTTCTTCATTTTCATTTTCGGTTGGTCTTGTTTGTTATTTTTGTCTCCTTCTTTTTTCGTTCATTTGTACTTGCAGCCCTTTGCTTCGTCCGTCATTCTGTCGGCTTTCGTGGGTAATTTTATGTGGACTTTTGGTCATTAGTTGGCAGTTTTCGTCCATGTCGAATGTCCAGCACCCATTTGGTTAGTCACTTTTGTACATATGTATGTATGTGTTTACGGTTACTCTGTTTGGGTTTTGGGTAGTTCAAATTGCCATTGCATTCGGTATTATTAAGTTTTTATGTCAATTACTGGGGCATTACAAATGGTTGGCCTTTTCGACACCACACTCCTCCTCTTCATCGTCATTCTCTTCGTCCTTTTAAGAGCGAATTATTATAATTTTTTTCTCCGTCTTTACTTAAGTGGCACTTCCGTGCCAATCTTTGCTGCCCATTAATGTTGTTGTTATTGTGCATAATATTTTTTAATCACTCATGGTTGCCTGTCACCGCTGGGTCCTTGCCATCGCTTCAATCACAAAACACTTAAATCCCAGTAATAAATTGTTTTACGGTATTTTTATGTTTGCGCGGCCCTTAAACTAGAGTTGCGTGCATTAAAAATTATACTGTTATTTTATTTTATGCATTATTATCCTATTTCTGGACCACTTTTTACCACTTTCCCCAGTTTGGCATCCAAATCACGCTTGCCGCAAACACAAATATTTTCGCCATAAAATCCATTCAAGGCCTGTTTTTCTTTTAATCTGGTAATGATAGCTCGTCTATTTTTTGTTGATTAAAAAAAAAAATTGCTGAATAGAAACATTTACCACCGACGCCGCATCTACTCTCGTCCATCTTTTAGCATATTTTTAAGTTATTAAAATGAAACAGTTCTCATTTGAATTAGGAGAAGGGAGCATATTTACCATTGTAGTAGTATGCTTGAAACCCTAACATCACTTAGCCGCCTCTTGCGCTCATTTTTGACCCGGTAAAAGTCGTGATCCAGCATTTTACTTGGCTTTTTTTTTTTTTTTTTTTTTTTTTTTTTTTTTTTTTTTTTTTTTTTTTTTTTTTTTTTTTTTTTTTTTTTTTTTTTTTTTTTTGTTTTTTTGCCATAACTTTCTAAAAAGGCAAAACAAGGTGAAACAAGCTGAAGAGGTTGGAATGCAAAAACGTAAAAGAAACGGCGAAAGTATAACTACATTAGGCCTATTTTGCCATGTAAATCTAGCAGTATCCACTCGTTAACAATGAGACATTTATTTTTGTAGATAATTGAAACCAAAAACGGTAACCGGTGTGTTGGGTAGGCACATTTTGTTAACAAATATCTTTGGATAATCTGTCCAGAATTTTTTTTTTTGAAATCTTAAAACGAATTTCTCTCACTTGCTAAAAAATGTAATAAACCTCTGATTAAATTTTAAATTCCTTAGCAATTTCTTAAAACTTCAAGTGATATTATTTGATGCTTACCAGAATATGGAGTGCAAAAGGCGACGCAACGGCAATTTTTTATTAGCGTGCTCTCAACCGATTACGATTCAGCGGAATTTAACCAGTGGCGAAACGAACATGCAACTACAAGAAGCAAATTGATTGATTGCACTGAAAACTGTCGTATAGTCTATTTTTGAAACAAAAACTTGACAGCATTGTCGGGATTGGATCTATATACTTTTGCATGCGTTTTTGCTACTTTGATTGAGGTAACTCCATAACTTACGTTAGGAACGCAACAACCGCCTCTTCAGACATCGAAGAATGCTGACCTCTTAGTTTATCTTACGGCCATAAAAAGAGCTCGTTTGGTGACAAGTCAGGGCACATGAAATTGAAGTTCTGAGTGCTTAAAAAATAAAGCCGTTTAGGTCGATATGTGGCAGCTCGCATCGTCGTGTTGAAGAGTAATCCGTCTGGCGCGGTTGGTTTTCCAGACTTCTTGAGAGACAACTGGCCAGCTGGCAGTTGGGTATCACTCAGAATGTACTGTTCTGCCTTGTTTTAGTGGTATGGTTGCGATATATACAGTTGCTCCAAAAAAAGTGCTTCTTCCGCGAACAAGTTTTGTTGATTTCGACTTATCGTGAAACACCCATCCGGTTTTCGAAGCACAACTTTCGTATTTTTTAACATTTCTCTCGACCAATCGACACAAGCCTTTTTTTTTTTTGAGCGATCGAATATTGTGTGAGATCCAAACTGAAAAAAACAAAATTTCTGTCAAAGGTCCATGCAATGTTGAATGTATTATGGACCCACTAATGTCAATAGTTGTCTCATGTCAATCTGGCCATATTAGTTTGTGCACAGCACCAATAGTTTTAGGAAGAATATCTGATTTTGGACGACCTTCACGAAATTCATCTTGAAATAATATATGACACCGATTGAATTCACCAAACCTTCGATAAACAGTGACCCTTGATGGCGCTTCACGAGTAAGAACTGAATTTATGTTCCTCGATGCAATCGCACGCAAACCTTCTCGATTTAATTTCATTTTATGGCCGAAATGTATATTTTAAGTTACTGTAAACAACACTATTAGCGCTTGTATGTCAAAGCATTCTGAGTAAGCATGCCATAAAATATATAAACTTTACGAGTTGTAAGTTGTCAGATTGTAACACAAGGTTTGTCGAATACCGAAATATAAGAGGCAACGTACGTGATATTTCTTCATGCAATTGAGATATTCATGGCAAACTACTAGACATTACTTAGTGTCTTTAATAAAATTTTAAGAGATCAGCAATTCATTAAGCTTTGAGCCTTCCGCATCCTATTAAAACTTGTCCACTACTTTTTTTTATTTACATTACCTTAATTTGTATGTGTAAGTACCTTATGTAAAAGATATCAAAGTTATTGCCACCCACTGCTCCTGCCATGATAGCCAACAAAACTACAAGAAGGATGTTATCCCTACGCTCTATTTCAATATTTTACTTTTCAGTGTGGATTCTAAGACAACTGTAATAAATTACCTGAAAGCCTACTGCTTGAATGTGTCTGTCTGCCCGCCAGTCCGCCCGCCTACTGTGGCAACAGCTGGTGGAAATTTCATAACCGCAAAACTCACACCACTCTTTCTCTAGTCTAAAGAACAGGAGGCGGGGTAAATCTCTCTAACGTGAAGCTAGAAAATGTGTAAGAGCGCAGCTTTACGCTTAGCTTCGGCTGCTGTGAGCCTACACATAGTTGTATTGCTGCCATTGCGTGTGTATTGCTTGGCATGTAGCAAAGTAAATACACAAATATAAATTAAATATGGCAGCGCTGTCTTTGTGGGTGCATGCAAGCGTTAGTTAGTGGCGGCTGATGGCAATTTAGTACCCGCAATCAGGCAAACTAGGCTACTGATATGGCGTTGTTGTAAACTTTAAGTCGGCAGCTAATAAAGTGTAGTTTATTTGTGTTTAATTTGAAGTATTTGTCTTAGGGAAAGTGTTCGATAGCACCAGTATTACTGCCAACTGATAGGCCATCAAAGGCTGTGGCATAACTATTTAATCAGCTAACAGTTTGTGGTTTCTCGTGATATCAGGCCTTCATAAGGATTTACTTTCATTTATTTCATCATTATTTTTATATTTATTTTTGATTTTTTTTCTATTTTTTCCACTTTGTCTCATCACCATTCACCAATCACCTGCAGTGCGGCACTACACTAACTCTTGCGCGTCTATGCGTTTTATTTCAATTTGTTTGCATGAATATTTTAGTGGCAACAAAATTGGAAAAACCGTTTGTAGGCAGCAAAAGTTTTCAAATTTATTTCGCTTTTATATTTTTTTTTTTTTTTATTTGTGTATTTCTCTTCCGTCGCCTTATATGATAGTCAGTAATCGCAGCAATCATTTGCCACACACACACACACCATACCGGCAACCAGTTGCTTTGGCCTGGCGTACACTGTGACAACCCTGCGCTTTCCTTCGCCGCTTGTTGCCGCCCACTAGACACTTGTAATAATCTATGCATTTATGTGGGCGCCTGCTCGTGTTCTGAGCTATTTTATTTCAGCAAAGTTTCTCGCACACATTTATCACTTTCCCATTCTGTTTGACTTTATTGCATATTATTTTACTTTTATTTATTTTTTCGCAAGTTTATTTGCTCACTTTTTTCATGCACTCCACCAAGTTGCGATATCTTCATCGCCTATGCCCGACTTCACTTCGTTTTTTGTTGTAGCTACCGTCTTGGATTTCACTATCTCTCCAGGCGCACTTGTCTCACCTGCCCTTCCTCACAAACACTCTACTCAATTCACCAACAAAAACTTTTTTCAGCGGCCGCTTAAAGTGTGTATGTTATATACTTGTGTAGTATGTGTGTTGTGTGTGTTTGCGCTCGTGGTGTCATGCATTGCCGACGTGTTCGTCCAGCAATTTGCGCATAAATTATTCAAAACATGTGCTCGACAGTGTTTACTGCCGTGAGTGCGATTGAAAAGTGCGGCCGAAATCTGCGAGCGCCTTTGCACCGTATTATGTATGTGTGTGTGTGTGTGTGTGTGTGTTTGTGTTGGTGGGTTCGTTGTGGTAGCGTTGCTGTCTGCCGCTTTCCTAGATAAACTTCGTGCGCGCTCAATGTTCATCGTACCTGAACAACAGCCCAACTCGGCGCGGAACTTTTATCGCTCCCACACCAGCGCGCCCTTCCTTCTAAGGGCGAACTTCAATGATTTCTAGCAATATGCCACGGGCGCTATTTGTATCAGGTTGCTCTAGCATACACCTATATTTATATAATGGCCAGCATGTATACTTTTAGCTCGGCTCTTATTCGTTGTAACTTCTATGAAGACGTCTACTTCACATCTGCTGTGCTGTTATTGTTATTATTTGTTACATTTCTAACAACTTTCCTGTAGTGGTTTGTTATTGTTGTTAGTAAATGCTTCTCGAGTTGAAACTTGCTTTACTCGCAGTTTGTTTGTTGATGATTTTAGGTTTCTTCTTTTAGGCTTGAGGCGTTTGCTTGAACATGCACGCGTTCGCTGCTCTGCAGCCAAACTTCTTGTTTATATGCGGTCTATATTGCAGCGGATCAAATATTAATATCTGACTCTATTTGTGTTGCCTTGATTTGTATTCTAAGCTCTTGTGCGCTGGATTTGGGACCTACCACGCAAAAAACACCCGCAATAAAAAAAGCTGCAATTCTTTAGTCTCTTAAAATCTTCTTTATCACTTATGGTTAAAACAATTGTTCTTAAAAATCTTCATAAATTTGCATGTGTTCGATTTTTCCGCTTTCATATTCAGAAGATTTTATTTCTACCGTCATCGTCATACAGTTTGCCAGCTTATGTTGTATAATTTCTCTTTGATTGGTAGCATATATTTTATAAATCGAATCCAAAGATTTTTTATAAATATATCGCCTATATATTCGTCAACGATCTCGAAAACCACTTTGCCTCATATCCAAAACAGTCAACTTGGAACCCACGAGTAATGAAATCGGCAGATTTGGATCATTTGAGACAGAGCGCTTTCTATGTAAGAGAATCATTCTCACAGAAGATGATATCGATTTAATCAATATATTACTTGTTCATCGGAATAAAACTTAATATATAGGCATCATATATTTTATTTACATAGATCAAAATTTTATTCTACAAATCGTCTCCAATAATGCAAAATAACGTAACATCACTTTTCAGAATTTCGCTGGCGAGGGAAAATCGATATAATAGAAATCCGTCATATTTTACAAAATTTGAATTTAAAATGGTTATATATCGGTTATTATTGGTTATATATTGGTTATTATTGGTTACATATTGGTTATTATTGGTTATAAATTTTTTATTACGAAGCGTGAACTCTGCACCTGTTGTTATAATGACTGTTCGCTAGATTTTCAGAAGCATAAGCCCCCCTCAGCACTAGCTTTACATTAACCGCTCTAAGCCGGCAACTTCTATGTTATTATTACAGTTACTTTTTGCTCTCGATGATTTTTATTGCATAACAACTGAAACACATATATAAAAATGCACGCCTTTCTCGTCGCATACACACATTTGTTGCCACGAATATATATACATGTATACATATAACATCCATTTGTATTTGTATTTGATTGTGTCGCGCGCTTATCTGCCGCTTTGTATGCACGCCTTACATAACTTTGTGGATTTAACACTCACGCACGTTTTGGCAAAGTATCAGCTTTCCGCCGTCATTGCTTATTTCTATCTGCCAGCACATAGAAGCCGAGAAAAAAGTGCTCGAGCTATTGAACTATTCAACGAATTTTGACAGAACGGAAGTGAAGTAGTTTGAAGAGCACTTTTCGCAAATTCACTGGCCTCTAGGGCGACAGTACGGCTATACTAGCTTCCATGTGCTTGGGAAATTTGAGAAACTAACTGTACATTTATATGTGTGAGTGTTTGTAAGCTTGCTGCAATAGTTGTCAGATAAAGTGCCAAACTTTTGCACATCTTTATTTTGTTATTGTTCGACATTTATTATTCAGCTGCACTTTGGATCGTTGGGTAGCGGGAGATAGAGCGAGAAAAATAGAAAAAAGTTGTTGGCATCTACTCCATTACAGTTGGGCAATATTGAAATTGAAATGTAAATGATATTGCTTCTTGACTTGTTACAAATACACACTTATTTGAGTATAAGTATAGGATTCTGCTAGACTTTGAATGTTAGGTTTTATGAGCTGCTTTTTGTTGCTTTACTACGCTTAATACTTCTTGAAATTTGTTACTTGTTGTATAAGCAAGGTTTGGCTGGGAAGTGAGCGCTGTTGGCTTATCTTCGTCTTGTGTTTTATTTGCTGTTATTAATTTTAAGTTAATTAATTAATTGTAATTAAAATGTATTAATTTTTATTTTTATATGTTACCAAGATATCTTTTTAATAATTCAGTTATTCCAAATTTTACAAAACTTCCTTTATTTGAAATTTAATTTTATAATTTTTTTGAAACATTTTTTTAATACAAATTTATTTTAATTTTTCATATACTTTCCAGACCAATTTTTTTTTACTTTTATTTTTTTAATGTATTTTTAATTTTTATACTCTCGCAACAATGTTGCTAAAGAGAGTATTATAGTTTTGTTCACATAACGGTTGTTTGTAAGTCCTAAAACTAAAAGAGATATCATGATGAAACTTGGTACTCGTATTTCTTGGCTCCATAAGAAGGTTAAGTTCGAAGATGGGCAAAATCGGCCTACTGCCACGCCCACAAAATGGCGAAAACCGAAA
>NW_017536629.1:350010-368102 GCF_001853355.1 Bactrocera latifrons
TCATTTGATCTTTTGTTTTCACTCTTTTCCCCCATTTCCCATTATTATTAAATTGCTGACACGAATTTACTGTTTCTAGTTTAATTCCGACTTAGAGTCGTGGCTGAAATCGGTTGCAGTCCAGTCCGAATGGCACTTAAGTGTTAATCCCAATTTCCTATTCACATCCTCACATTGTCGGGAAGTTTAATGCCCCGAACATGCAATGATTTCCTTTATTTTCATCCTTCCTCGAATTACTTTCAACAGAGAGCCGTGTGTATGTAACACATACATGTGTATTGTTTTCTTTTATACTTTCACATGCACTGCTGGCTTGTAACAATTCCGGTTAGAAAGCTTTAAGCTCCTTTTGCTGCAGTCATTCAAAATTCACATTGCCAAATCTCAAATGTCTACTAATGCTCTCGGCAATGGCCCAAACATTTGCTTACCTTTGTTCCTACCTGACTGAGGAGGCAAGTTTCGCAAACACACACACATACTAACATGACAGCCGCCATAATTGTAGTCAGTGTAGCAACTCTGCCACTAGCTGCACATGTGTCTGTGTGGGTGGGTTACATTTTTTGTGCACCGTTATTATTATGCAGGTTCATATGAGCTCCCCACCTTTGCTCTCAGCAATTGAAATTTTTTTATGCAAATCACCCGCATCTGCTCGCCACTTGCACTAGGGGGGGTGGTGGTGTGGCGCCACCATTTTTGCTGTTTCTTTGTTGTCTGCCGTTAGTCATTGCTTCGTTCGTTGCGTGTATTTTTCGTGTTTGTTTCGTTGATATTTTGGCATTAGAATATCAAGTTCAAATTGCTACGTCTGTTACCTGTCTGTCTGTCCGTTCAGCTCTTACAGCGCTTCTTCACTGCCGCGTGTCGCTCTGACCCTGCCTGTATATTGCTTGTTGCCCAGTCGTGCGGGCAAATCTACATTTATATATATTTTTTTGCTACTGTGTCTTTCTGCTGTCGCCTTTGCGCTCGTGTAGCTTGCTCTCTGCTCTGTCGCCGCGCCGCGCTCCGTCTGATTGGTGCAACCCTTTCGCTTTGCCAAATATCCTCTATCGGCTTCATAAGTGTATATTCAAAATTCGTTGCTTTGTTTGTGTGCGTGTGTGTGTGTTCGTTTGACATTCGCTAGATTTGCTTTGTATATTTCGTTGCATACGCATGGGCGCTCACCTTTTGGTTTCAGCTGACGCCTGTTGGCTTTGGCCGTCGCGGCAACTGTCTGTTGCTTGTGTGCTCGCGCTGTCAGTGCTGACTTGCTCATCCGTAATTGTCTGTTTGTCTATGATATTTCTAACTTACTGTGTGTGTTCATCTGTTTGGCTTCCACTTTGCTGTACTTTCACTTATTCATGCAGTTGTTCGTGGACACATACAGACTTACACATACGCCTACAGCAGCTGCCTTTGCTTCTATTTATTAGTATAAAAGTGGAAATGCGGCCACAATAAACTCAGTCGCCTGTCTCAGCCTGTGCAGCGAAAGGACCTTCTTATTCGTCGCCTTTTTAGTTTTCTTTATTTATTTTGGTAAACTAAATTTTGAAGTCTTATGCCAACAAAAAGATGGATATATCTATATAAACCTTCAACCTGATGAGCTGTGAGTCGATTGAACCGTGTCCATCCGTTTATCCATCTGTCTGTCATATACGCGAATTAGTCCTAGTCTAGTTGAGATATCGCTCTGAAATTTTGCACACGTTCTTTCCTCCTTAAGACGCTACTCATTTGTTGAGCCCATCTACATCGGACCACTATAGCATATAGCTGCCATACAAACTGAATAATCGAAATCAAGTGCTTGTATGGAAAACTTTTTTATATGACGAGATATCTTAAAGAAATTTGGTATGGATTGTTATCCAAGGCAACAGTGAAATCAACGAAGAAATAGCTCATATCGCACCACTATAGCATATAGCTGCCATACAAATTGAACGATGAACATCAAGTTCATGTATTCTAAAATGTTACACTTGCCAAGCTAAATCAAAAAATCATTTGAGAACAAAAAAATTATTCGTATTTGAGTACCACCCTAAAGCTGCGCTGCCAGCATTTTATATACCACGCTTAAGCGCGTGCCCTCATAACCATTTCGCCGACGCCGCAATGTCATTGCATGATTCTCTGCAATATTTTCACTTTCCTTATTATATGCATGTATGTGTGCAAGCACGCTTTTTAGAATGTGCGCTTGAATGCTTTTAAATATTTGATGTAATTTTTGCGATTTATTTGCAACATTAAAATGCGAATGTGAAATGACTTCACTTCACTTCGCTACACTTTGCTTTGCGCTCCTTCGTTTCGCTTGAGTTAACTGTATTCACTTCAAAATTTGTTGCTGTTATTGTCTAGAATTTAATATTTAAGCCAATGCTTGAATTTTTGGATATCCAGCAACAGTTTTTGCCTGGTACTGCGGCTCCTTCAGCCGCCAGCCCAGAGTTGAAGCGTCGGCCTTGCCAACTTGCCTAAATGAATTATCAGCATAATCTAAAACCGACAAATTAGTAAACTAGCCTGTCTACATGCACATACATAGGCAAGCATGCGTTGTTGCATGTGTGCATGCTTGTGTGTGTCTGGCTTACGGCCGCCGCCGCGCCGCCCGAACTCAATGGCCGACAATTCATTTTATCAATTTCAATTTGTAATTCGCATGCAATTTTTGGAAATGTTTTTCTCTCTCTCTCTCTCTCGCTCTATCTTACACAACAGACTCAACTGTTTTGTTGTTGTGTTGCTCCATTAGCCAGTGTGGTTGGCTGGTTGATAATTCAATTGGCAGCATGTTGACAGCAATTTATTAAGTTTTTAACGAGCCATCAACACCAGCAGCAACTGCAGATGCAACAGTGAAATGTGCAACATGCACAACAACAGCAACAGCCACAATAATGTTGCACATAAGATAACTTGCAACTGCAAATGATTTGACATCGAAATTTTCGGTTTATATTTGCTGCCACACACAGACACGCCTCTTGGATTGGGTGTATGTGTGTGTGTGCATTTTATATTTCTGTGTGCATGTATGTGTGCTCATCCTCAGCTGGTTGCGTATGCCTTCCGGTGGCACTCGCACGACATCTGCAGCAGAGAATTCACTAAAGTTCCTCATTTTCAAGGGTTCATAGAATTTTTTGATTATTAGACAAAAATTTAAATTCGAAACCAATAGGCAGCGGCCTCGAGCTCGGTTCATTGCAAGTGCACACACACATATATAAGCAAACGTGTGTAATGTATAAGTTGAGTTCTTTGTGCATGAAATGCCATGAATTATTGCTGCCGTAAGCGGATATGGCTTACTGTAGTTGCATGTATGCGTGAGTATGTGTGTGCATATGTGCTTGTTTGCCACTTAAAATTGGCTATTAGTTTCATTTAAGCATTCACATCAATTTGCCACACATTTTGATCGATTTAATTGACTTAGTTTAATGTGCATATCGTTGACATTTATTTAGCACAAAATCGCTTGCAACATTTTAATGTATTTATTCGGACAGCACGTACACTTAAAGTGGCTTTAATTGTGTCCTCTGTGTGCTCTTAGTTGTGGTGATAATTAAAAATGTATTAGTTTTGAAAATTTGAAATTGATTCCCTTACGTGAGGCTAGAAATTTGATATATTTGCAGTGGAAGGTAACTTTAGCTGCGGAACAACAAAGATAATCAATAACTTTCCTTAAGAAATTTTAATTAAAAATTAAAATTTTTGATATGTGGCAGTTAAAGGAATTAAGAAATTAAAAATATTTTTTTTTTATAAAAAAATTAAAAATTAGTATATTTTTCTTTAAAGAATTAAAAATTAATTTTTTGTTATAAAAAAAATTATTAAATGCCTATAAGCCTGTAGGGATTTAAAAAAAATTTTTAACTTTGATATTTCCTCGGTTAATATAACCCATGGCTGAAGCAGATACCACTTGAATTTGAATCTTTGTCTCTTTTTTTTTTTTTTTTTTTTTTTTTTTTTTTTTTTTTTTTTTTTTTTTGTTTTTTTTTTTTTTGAGTTAAGTTGTTTTGTGTCATCACTTAAGGGGGTAAATATTTTACTAAAAATTAAAAAAAAAAAATCTGAAATTTTTGGAGAAAATATTTTAAACTCGGTCGTTGCGACGCAATTTCCTTGGGAAAAGAGATGCGCCTGCTCTAGTTAAAACCTCAACTTAAAACTTGGTCAAAGTATAAGAAGATTGAAAATTGGATATGTGGCAGAAATTTTTGGAAAAAAAATTAAAAACTCTCAATGTGAAATGAATTAAAAAGCGCTCCAATATGCAAAGAACAGAATTTGTCCTTTTCGGGCTTCAGTAAAAAGTAAAAAATCGCCTAAAAAATGAACTTGGAAAATATTAAAAAAGAAGATTTAATGCTACAACTTTCGCTATGTTAAGACTAACTACTGGAGCACACAAGGCTTAAAATCCATAATTTTATTCTTTTGTCAAAAAACTTTTCTCATCGAAATATTAGTATTTTCAACTTCGCAAAAATAATTTTGACAATGTTGACACTTATCTTTACTACTCTCCTGTTTTTACATTTCCCTTTCCGCTAAAGCGAAAATTTATTCAAATTTTATTTCACATTACGACCAACGTACTGTAGATAAAATATTAGTTTCAAAAAAATTCAATATTTGTTTCAAATATTTTCAATATTTTGCATAGCTTTCAATACAAAATATGGCCACAAAGCGCACGCTATCGCCATAATCAATTTCACAAGCCCACTAGGAATAATTTTCATACAAATAGCGCTTTTTAGCCACCTCACGCCAACAACACAGCCCATATATTGATGTGCATTAAAAAACAACAAACAGCAAAAACGACAATGGAAAAAGTGCTGTTGACTTTATCAACGTCACTCATCGCTTAGCAATGCGCTGCCAACCATCAAGCTTACAGCAAAGCGAAAACAATTAAGCGAAAAAGCGAAAAGCAATCGGATGGTAAGGGGGGGAGCGAAATGCAACAGCGCACCACAGATAAAGTATGTGCAAAGTAACGGAAATGTTGACTCATATCCGCAAAGGAAAAAGTGTATATTTTTATCCAAACAACTGGCTGCGATACAGGCAAACAGATTTTTACCCATATCATGTGTGCTCAAGCGCTTTGTAGGCACAGACGCAAGCGGCGGCGACTTGTTGTTCGTCTACCGGGTTGCTGTTGGCTTGTTGTTGCTGTTATGTTGCGCTGACGAAAAGCCTTTAATCGACAGCAACATATTCGATTTTAATATTCATACGCTGTCATAAATTCATGCGAATGCGGCCGCTTATGTGGGGTTGGTGATAGTGGTGTGCGTGTGTGTCAACATGCAGGCACCCACACATACATGCAATATGCACGTGCAACACTGCGGCGCTGATGGTGCTCGACTGTGCACTTCAAAGCGCAAATGTGGGAGAAAAATGCAGGTTCGCCTCAACTCCACTCGGTAGAAATGTTGTTGTATGTGTGTACTTATGAGTGTGTGTGTGACAAAGTAACAACTCACTTCTGAAGCCAACGAACCGCACTAACAATCGCTCACACAGCGGCAACATCTGCCGGGACACACACACTATAGCATGACTGCGGCACTATCATCTGCTTTTGTTGCTGTTGTTGCATAGTTAACTTTAATTTTCTTTTTTCGTATTCGCTGGTTTTTGTTGTTGGCTTTGGGCCGAGCAGCTGCGATAAATTGCTTGCGAATGAGTTTGCTCATTCGTGTGACTGGAAGCACCGACACACACATACACTCAGTGCAATGTTGCAACGTGGCGCGCAGGCGGTGGCCAGTTCCTCAATTGCGCTGCATTTCGTGCACATGTTGCGACACTCTGGGGCATTGCGCAACTTTGTTTTCATCCATTCATCCGCTGGCTAGTTGCGCGCCGGTTGCGCTGTGGTCACTTCACAAATTTAAAGCATACTTTCGGGCCACTTTAACCATGTGTCTGCAATTTTTACTATTTCCCATCTTCCGCCCGCCGCACCCACCCACGCGCACAACATTCTTTTATTGCTGTTGTTTTTGTTTTGTGCGGTGACTCAACCTTGGCTGCTCGACCGTGCGTCGCAGCACAAGCAAATTGTTTTTATTTTACAGTTTTTGAGTGGAATTTTCCGCACTTGCCGTGTTTTCAACTTTTCAGCTTATTTGTGCTGGTTTTTTCTTGTTGTTCTATGATTTTTTCATATTTTTCTAATCTACCGCTGACTTTTGTATGCGCTCGTTTTTGCTTCTCTTGCTTGACTCACCTCCGCAGTGCAGCGACTACTCTAATCAAGTACTTTCGTGGTTTGTGTGCGTGTGTGTGTGTGTGGATAGCAACAAAACCTTAATGTGCACTTTTTCAAGGAAGCGCAAACCACTTTCTCAACTTTTCCACATGCCAAACAAACCTTTTTCTAAACTCTATCTCGCTGCGCGTGTTTTTGCTACACCCTCAAGCTTACCGTACATAGCATATTATCAGGCGCGCTGACATATTGCCTGCAAGCGAACAAGCAGAACTTAACAACGCGCTGTGGCAATAAGCGAAAAAGAAAATTAACAAGCATAAAAGCAAGCGTAGTGGTAAATGTAACGGTAAAACTCAGATGTACTCAGTTGTACTCATTAGGCGAAAAATATGTCCGAGTTGCGAACATGAAGCCAGCTTGTCGAGTTTTCGAAGCGCAAGCGAGCACAAAAAGCAACAAGTGCGAGGCTGAAAAGGAAAATGAGGCGCATGTGTATATAAAAACAGATAGTAGTGGAAGTTGAGATAATAAAATGGAAAATATTTAAGCATTTTTTTTTTTATAAAACAGTGTTTAAAGTTATAATGGAAATCACAATATAAAGCGCAAATTTAAAGAGAAAGTTTCGTTTGGTATTTACCTATCCTAAAAGCAAAGTTTGGCAGCGTCGCACCCTTCCCTGCTTTCCAAATTTTTAGCAACCGAAATTTGTGTCATATTTAAGGCGCAGTGCGTCACACGCCTACACCAGTCGGCCGTCAGCCGCATAGCTCACTTTCACAGTTATTTCCAAGTTTATTGCACTGCAGTGGCCAAGTTTTTGCCATTTACCGTTATACTTTGTTGAGTGCGCGAAATTAGTTGCAGTTTTTAGCTAGTCATAGCCGAAGAGCACTTAGCGCTGTATGCCTAAAAGTAGGCAACTACTTTCATATTTGCGCAAGTCGTCATATTGCACACACACATAGACTTATCTATGTAGTCGTGTCTGTTTTCATGTGATTTTTTTTTTTTGTTTTTTTTTTTTTTTTTTTTTTTTTTTTTTTTGTTTTCGTAAGCGTGTGTGTTGTGCCGTGAGTGGAGTGCCAACTGGCTGACGTAAGTGAAAGCGTTCGGCTGCACGGTAGGCGCATTTCATGCAGCATAACCCAGTTTGCGACTTCAAGTAGCTGCAGGCAGTGGGCCGGGCAATTTGGGTTGCATGCAATTAAACAAATACACACAGCTGGCGCCTTCTTCTCATACACACATGTGCCCATAGGCAAGCGGAAACGTCCAATGAAAGTATATTTAGCTGCTAAGTCGCAAAGACATAAGCTTTTATCCCCATGACCAACATGAAATGTACATTTAATATGTTTGAGAGTGTCTTAAATATTTGATTAGCGGCATGTTTGTGCTGTGTAGGCTTACGCTAGCACTTAGCCTGCTATTTCCTCTGCAAGTACCATACACACTTACTAAATATGTAAAGCGAGAGGTAGTAACATAACGTAAGGTAGCGTAGAACTAGTTCCATTTGCTCGGTGGTGGCGTAAGTGGCATATGTGGCATGGAAACTGTCACATCAAATATTAGTACTTTGCTCTCCAACACAAAACTTTGCCACACAAAAATGTTTAATCATGTTCAACTGTTTAATCTGCCGCATTTCCAATTGGTTTAACACATTTCTCAACTAAACTTTAATGCCAACTCAGTAGACGCCAACCAGTTGAATTCTTGCCGCCACTGCTCTTTCATGTATTTTCATTTTTGCTTGTCGTACTCGGCACATCCTTTCATTTTTGTAGTTTTTATCTGCCATTTTATTAACACTCAAATTACACGCTTTTTTGCATTCTTCATAGTTGTTTTTTTTTTTTTCTTTGTTTTCGTCATGCCACCTTTGATCGGACGAGCGTCTATCCAGTCATTGCTTTTTGTCGCATAAAGTCAACCAACCAGTCAAGCAGTCAACCAGCAAACCACCTAACTTGCATGCCACAGCGTTGGCAGTGAGGCGCTGCACGAATTTCTGCCCACTTGCCCACTCCAAAGGTGAATTTCGCCACTAGTATAGCATACTTTAAGGCGTGGGCGCCCGACAAGGCAATGTGTGTCAGCCGATGCCGCGCTGTGGTATTGGCAGCTGTGGCGCGTAGAGTGAGCGCACTCCACTTGCCACATCGCACACACACACACATACATACAGAAATTGTTTATGCGTATATAGATAGATGGATAGATAGCTGAACGTCCTGAAAGTCGAAAAAGCACATTGAGGAGAAAATGACGTGAAAAAGTGCTTCACACAAAATTACCCTTTTCAATTTGCGGCTTTTGTTGTTTGTTTATTCGTCGACTTTCGTTGCGATACTGCCACTCAGTACACTGGCTGTTGTGTGGTGCATGGTGAGTGCTAGCTGTTGCCTTCATTCTATGTTTGGCCACGCGTATGTCCGTATTTGCTTATTGACTTGATTTCCATTGTGTGTTGATTTAGTGGCGAAAGCGCGCGCGTCTGAATGCTAATAAAGCGAGTTAAGCATGGAGGCAAACAAGGTGTAGTATTTGCATGTGTGTGTGTTTGCTGGTGCACAGGTATGCGTCTAAACGTGTCTTTGGATGCGCTAAATCGAAATGTATCAAAGTTTTGATTTTGGACGCTAAATTTTCATCTAATTTTGTTATATTTGTACTGAACTTATTTCATTGTATATTAAATTGCGCCGACTTCGCTTGATTTTCAATAAAAGAGACGCGATTTTTTGGAAATTCATATTAATAGCAGCAGTTGTAGCGGAACTTTGTCTTTTTCGGAGCTTGAGTCTGCAAAATTGGACTTCCTCCTCTTAACAAAACGGGTCAGAAAAGGTTTTAAATATTTCACTACATTTTTCTGGGGTACGAAAGAAAGAGGAATCTGAATAAATGTGAATACGTTGATTAATCGATAATATCCATAGCATTTTTGACTTTAAATTCGATCAGAATCGTGCTCTTGTTAAAAAAAGTCAGCTTTATCGGGAGAAGTCGAGCAAGATCACGTTTTATAAACAAAATATTCACCAAAATCATTCGTATTTAATAACAACTTCCAGGTGCTTTTTTGCCACAACGTATTTCAATACAAAATCACTCACAGAGTTGTAATTACTACTAAACACCGTCATTATCGCTTTTTTCTGGAAGTTTGAGCAAAAAACTGATGCATATGCGCCGGAGCACTTCTTTGCGCCCACATGTCTTTCAAATACCTTTCCGTAAAGTGCCTTAATGTTGTTGTGTTCCCCTTAAATATGTTATATTTTCCACTCTCTCTCTCTCCGTGCCGCTATGGACGACAATAGAACTGTAATGGCTAATACTTTCGTTTCCGTTGGCATTTCGTGTGCTGCTCAAGCAGCCCCTACCCCGCAGCACTTGCCAACACGGCTCTTTCAGCACTCAGAGTCAAACTGTAATTTCCTTCATTCTATTTGTTTTAGCAAAGTACGTTTTCCGCTGCTCCCAGCGCACTATTTACTTATGCCTTTTAGCTGCGTCGCTACCGGCCCGCTTGCCACGCTCACTGCGAGCGCGCCACGCACCAACTTTACGCCGGCACTTTTAATATCCTATTCACTTACTCTCTTAATATTAGCTCAAAGCAAAAACATCTGCGTAATTTATTTACTCACTTACATATAAATATCAAACATTTACGTTTAAACACACTTAACGGTATATAAGTTTGTATAATACTTTGCAAACTCATATATGCACATATATATGTACATATTATATATTTATGCTTAGCAAATCTGTTTTTATACTCATTACACAAATACTTATTGCGTTCTCTTGTTGTCTCTGTTTCCATTTCCGCGCTCGTGTCGCTGCTACTTTGTTAAAAAAAATAAAAATAAAAAAAAAACAACGAAATACCTCCAACAACAACAATCACCACAATTACAACAGCGAGGAAGCGACGAACTTTTAAGTCAAGCAGCAGTTATGGCGCCCGCTTCTGACAATAATAATCAGGATTTAGCCACAAAGAAAGCCAAATTGGAGCCAAGCACCGTCCTTGGAGGAGTTGGTAAGTTTTGCATTACATTATTACCGTTTATGCTATGCGCTAATTCGCTGGCTACTATTTTTATTAAAGCACTGCTTTTAATAACTATTATTCACCTGCAATAATAATTGCCCGGTAATGGGTGGCTTAAATTGCCGCCGCTCTCTGGCCCTTCCTCCCTAACCAGCCGCATTAACTGTGTGGTATTTCAAGAGTTTCCTTAACTACTTGGCGCGCGTTTCTTGTTGCTTTGCATTAACTTGCTGGCTGCTAAAGCTTTTTGCAACATTTTTGTTGTTTTTTTAATATTGCACGTGCGAACAGTTAGCCTTGCCACACTTGCAGCAACTACGCTTATTTAAAGTGCAAAACGCACTTCAGCACTTTTTAACGTTTGGGTAAATATATTGTTATTTTAATATTATTCTTTTTTAATATAGAAAGTAATTACTTTACACAAGTAGGCTACGAGTGGAGCTAAACTGAGGTCAATCTCGGAACATATTGTTCTGATAGCACCACTTAAGGGAACCATCCCATGTGAAGGAGTAAAAAATCGACGTTTGCTTGTTTTTTTTCATAAACAATATATAATACCGTTAGACCAGATCACATTGGCGGCAAAAGTAGGTTGGACGCTAAGTTATTTTTTATTAGCTTCCTATAGTATCATGGAAATTCCCAAAGCAAAATAAACACAAGACAAAAGAAAAGGCTAAAAATATATTTTTTCACGGCTTTAAAAATATACAAGCATATAGACATATAGACCAGAATAGTTTTCAAAAAAAAACAAAAACGGAATTCATAACGTGTTCAATTATATCGGAAGCGAAAGATAAAATAACAAACATTAAGCGAAAAATAATTTACGGACGACCTGAGGGAGAGAAAAGGATTTAAGGATTATAAATGGCTTATCTCTATTTCCGGCGAAACTAGAAGTCCTATAGATAACAGTTATATGGCAATGTTGTAGATATATAACTTTTGTATAGACCTTTTTCTCATAACCTAAAAATTTGGCTGAAAATTTCTAAACCAAGTTTTTAGGTTTTTTTATTTCTATTTTATACAAAAATTTGTTTTCTTTAAAGAATTCGGTGGAAACTTATCTTCTGATGTCACAAACATACTGTATTTTTTATTATATCTCCTTATATAGTAGAAAAAAAATCCAATTTTCTGTCAAAAAATTTAACTCAAAATAAAGAAAAAATTATAATTTCAATTTTTGATGCCAACATCATGAAAAACATCTAAATTTTAATCCAAAAAATTTTAGTTAAAACGATATTCAAGTCGAGAGGCCCGAATTTCGAGCTTTTTTTTGGCAATCAATAACAAAGAGCATTTACAGCTAACTGATTTTCTTTTTAGAGAGGTATTTTTGAATATCAAAACGTCGACTTTTGAAAAAACAAAATTTTTTTTTTCAAGTTCCTAGACTAAAATACCACCCCAATAATTCGGAAACCTGATTATGCCCTACAAAGAACTTTCAGGAAAAAAATCACGAAAAGCCAAAATATTTAAAAACTTTTCAAAAATGGTTTCAGAGATTACCCATGTAAAATATTCACATAAAAATTCGTATTCAATGTATAAATATGTAAAACTACGTTGAACGGTTTCAAATTCATTCATTGATATGGTAGTGAGATGACACCACACCGAATTAGAAATTTAGCTGTGCCACTCAACTCTACCAAAGCAATTGAACTTCCCAAGCAAGTAAAAAATCCAATATTTCCTTTGCCCTTTAATTTAATAGTAATAAAATGCTGAATTGTACCACGCTCTTGTCACCATTCATCGACTCATCAGTCATTAACTAGCGCCATAAAATTTTATAGCTCGACCTTCAGACTAGCCTGCTCAGCATTTGCCATTATAAAATGGTGATCTACACACAAATCATTGCCGCAATACACAGCGACCACAATTTCTGCCACACCACATACGCACACACTTAAAAAGAGATAATTAAAACAAATGCACGCCTGCGCGCCTACCACCCGCCAGCCGCCAGCCGCCGCTTCGGCCCTCGGTGTAATAAGAATGTATTTGTGCCACTAATAAACGAGCTAATTACACACGAAATTCAGCCGGCGCATTTTCTACGGCCGCATTGTTTGCTCTCGCTTGCTTTGGCTGTTGTGCTGATCCATTGATGCTCGTTGGTGTCGGCGGTGTTGGCCTATAAAAGCTGCCAGCACGCAAACGCAAACGCAATTCGCTTACAATGCATTAATTAACCTCAACAAACAAACAGCAGATAATCACCGGCTCAAACATATGTGCGCGCGTATGTGTCGCAGATGTGGCACTCAGTTATGCGGCGAGCAGCTTTAGAGGAGTTGCCGGGTGTAACAAATCATAAAATTACTCATACGCCACGGCACACGTACGCAGCTATTAATTATGTAGCCGAATTCACAGCGCGAGCCCCTCTTCTTTGCATTGCTTGCAATGTTTTTCGGTTAACCCGCTATTGTTGTTGCTGCTGGCATTATTTCGCTCATCGTTCATTGCGATTTGTGGCTTGGTTTGTGCTCACCGCTGTTGCCACATTGTGCGGCGTTTAGTTGCTTGCTCTAAAATTAAAATAATAATAATAAACATGGACATAGCCGCAACATTTTATTCACACAACACACATTCAAACTTACATGCAACAACAAAAACTGTGGCACAACAAACAAAAGTTGAGCACAACAATTTGCATAGCAGCAAATAAGCCTTCCTGCCACACAGACGGTCGGTCTGTAGTGGGGATAATCTGGTATATCGTGCAAATATATAGTTCTCATGATAATTAGAATGTCGTTTAAAGCTTTAATTGAATTTAAAAATAGTTTTGAGTACAATCTGACGTATGAGTGTGGAATATTAAAAGGGTGACAAAAAAAGTTTGAGCGTTCGCTGGTTGGTAGTGTCTTAGTCGATTAGAGATACAATTTTAAATATACATATCATCACATTCATATTAAAGAAAGCATTTGAATATATAGCTATCGGCTGTAGTTTACCTCCTAGGTTAGTTCGCAACTTGAAAATAATTCCCTAGTAAACTAAATCAACCAAAATCAAAACTAAAAATTCGCTAGGTGGCTCTGAAGACGGAAATTTCTAAATCTAATTTAAATTAAAAATCTAAATTATCAGAATATATATTGCCTGAGTAATATCACCATCCCATAAGAAAATATTATCCCCACTTCGAAATCAGAAAAAAGCTCCTTTCTAATATCGGGTGATTTTTTTGAGGTTAGGATTTTCATGCATTAGTATTTGACAGATCACGTGGGATATCAGACATGGTGTCAAAGAGAAAGATGCTCAGTATGCTTTGACATTTCATCATGAATAGACTTACTAACGAGCAACGCTTGCAAATCATTGAATTTTATTACCAAAATCAGTGTTCGGTTCGAAATGTGTTTCGCGCACAAATTTTGTTCAGCGATGAGGCTCATTTCTGGTTGAATGGCTACGTAAATAAGCAAAATTGCCGCATTTGGGGTGAAGAGCAACCAGAAGCCGTTCAAGAACTGCCCATGCATCCCGAAAAATGCACTGTTTGGTGTGGTTTATACGCTGGTGGAATCATTGGACCGTATTTTTTCAAAGATGCCGTTGGACGCAACGTTACGGTGAATGGCGATCGCTATCGTTCGATGCTAACAAACTTTTTGTTGCCAAAAATGGAAGAACTGAACTTGGTTGACATGTGGTTTCAACAAGATGGCGCTACATGCCACACAGCTCGCGATTCTATGGCCATTTTGAGGGAAAACTTCGGAGAACAATTCATCTCAAGAAATGGACCCGTAAGTTGGCCACCAAGATCATGCGATTTAACGCCTTTAGACTATTTTTTGTGGGGCTACGTCAAGTCTAAAGTCTACAGAAATAAGCCAGCAACTATTCCAGCTTTGGAAGACAACATTTCCGAAGAAATTCGGGCTATTCCGGCCGAAATGCTCGAAAAAGTTGCCCAAAATTGGACTTTCCGAATGGACCACCTAAGACGCAGCCGCGGTCAACATTTAAATGAAATTATCTTCAAAAAGTAAATGTCATGAACCAATCTAACGTTTCAAATAAAGAACCGATGAGATTTTGCAAATTTTATGCGTTTTTTTTTTTAAAAAAGTTATCAAGCTCTTAAAAAATCACCCGATATTATTATTATTATTTATTTATTTATTTATTTTTTTTGAAGAAACACTTTCTTTAATTAAGACATAGACTGTTTATACTTAATATTATTACAAAATTTCCGAAACCAAAGCACAAATATCATTGCAATTGATGAATACTGGTTATGAGCGAAGCACTGGTCAATATCTCGATTTTTGACAAAATCACTTCACAATAAAAAAGGTTTTTTCTTTTTTGTGAAAAAATTGATAAAATTTTATTTCTTCAAAAAAAAAAAATTATAATACAAATAATATCTAAAAAGGTCGTATGAAATTTCCAGTCGTGCTAATTCAGCCGTTTCGAAAAGAGTTTCCGCACCGATTTTCAAAACCGTTTTTCGATAAAAACACATTTTCTTGATTTGGGAGCCGATTCGAGCGCTGAGCGACGCTCTCACCAATTCGTTCATAACTCTGGAACTATTTACCACATCAACTTCAAATTTTCGGGGAATAATCTCGAATAAGTATATGTGCACTCGATACAAATATATTTCTATATACATACTTTTAACTTATATATTTTTAATCAGTCTTTTCACTTAACACGCATTTAAACAAAAAGTAAGACTCAGTAAGCCTTAAATCGTTATTCTGCTACTTAAATACTTACACCAAACACTAAGTAGACCACCTCGAAAAGCTCTCAACTATGACCACAATAACAACAACTAATAAATGCTCACTACTTTTGCGCTCGAGCTGTTAACAGCCTTAATAGATCTGCTTGCCACCAATAAAGTGCATCAATGATGGCCACTTGCTTGCAATGTCACTGAACAACAACAATAACAACAGCAGTAGAGCCAGCGAAGCAGCCGTCAACACAACACCACCGCCGAGGCATATAATACATATATACATATATATAAAAGGGAGGGAGTGTGAAGTTTACAGCATCGAGCCCGCGGATGGAGTTTTGCGCTGAAAACTGAAATTGCTTTAAAGCACACCACAGCATTTTAGCTGTAATTATTTTACGCGCGCTGATAACTGAATTGGCAGCTAACGTGTTTCCACAGCCGCCAGCCTGTCAGGCGGCCATTCGCCTATTTGTTGTTGTTTGTGCGCGTGTTGGCCTATGTTTATTGGCCTTGTTTACAAGCGCTTGTTATTGCTGATGGAGGCAGGCGATAGCCTATACGTTCACACACACGCACTCCATCATGCATATGTGTGTACATGCATGTTTGAGTATGTGTGTATGCCCGCCGATGTGCAGTGGCAATGTCCTTTGCAGTGTTGCCACAACGAGCGTTTTATTTATACAATTGCGAGGCCTGTGTCATGTGGCACGCAGCAGCTCTGCATATGTGTGCCTGTTGCCGGTAGTTCACCGTTATGTGGCCACGCTGTGCAGCATATTGAATATTTAGTGCTGTTTTTATTATTTCTTTGCTTATTGTTGCGTTTATTGTTGTTGTTGTGCAATAAGCTTATTGAGCGGAGTTTAATGAATGAAAATATAATTCTTAGGGGTGTAATTAACGGCAATTAATAAAGAGCACCGCGAAGCTGGCCGCCATTACGACATTTGCACAGGCACACATATGTGCTGTTGTTGTTGTGCAGAATTTAATATCCCTTGGAAAAAAGTTATGCGAATAATAATTAATTATAAGTACGTTAATAAAATATATAGTTGGCGCGATAAATGGAAGTCGTAATAATCGTCGGCGGTAATTGTGCCGGCGTGGGGATTAGAGCCGAGAGTTGGCTTTAGTCCGAGGGCAATTGGTGGGGCCTTCACTGGTTTGCGCTTTGCTTAATGTTAAGTGAAAAGTGTAATGCTCAGCGTAAACTGAAATGTGTGCTTATTTTGGTTTCGAATTAGATTCTGTTTTGTATTACACATAATTGACTTTCGGTCATACGCGTTATTTAATTTGCACACTGGCAAAATTTCGAAAAAAATATGGTGTTTAAGGAGTCTATATTTTGTCAATATATTTGTATTTATTCTGTTTCATTAAAGGTAATATTATTGTTTCAAGCGTTTGATTTGTTGTGGAGAGTATACTTGAGAATTTTGCAAATATTACTCAGTATGAATTAGTTGCTATGAGATCACGTGCATTACCAAGTTTCTCTTGAGGCGATATTCTACTAGTCTAAAGGCATGAATTTCAAAAAAAATTTGAAGTATTGCAAAAAAGCATATATGTATGTATACACCATTACAAGAAAATAATCAAAAAAAAAAAAAATTTTTCATAAAATGCAAGCTGGAAAATGAGTAATCTCAAAGCCTTAACACTACTGTGATCAAATTGAAAGCTGCTTTTTTAATTCATATATTGCGTATTTTTCGAATTTTTCTGTAAGTTGGTAGCACTGTTAGTAATATCTATGCTTAATTTCACGTCAAAATATTCATTAGTATTTGAGATACGCGTCGTTTTGTGAGGCTCTAAAAGTAAGTTCTTCGATTTTTACTGTGTCTGAATTTTTTGAACAAAGAAGTGCGATAATGCACTATTTCATACTGTTTTGATTATTCGTGATAATTTCGCCACATTTTTAACTAATATCGTGTCGAAACCACCGCATTCCCATGATTTACCTTCGTGTAACTTCTGACTATTTAGCAAATCCACATGACCACTCAGAGGAGACCGTTTTGACTCAATTGAGGATATAAAAGCTGAATCGAAGAAGGCTCTGATGGCCTTCACGACGCAGGATTTTTCCAAGTGCTATGATGACTAAAAAATTAGTTGGCATAAGTGTATTGCGGTGGGAAGATATTACTTTAAAAGAGATGAAATGGACAAAATTTACCTTTCAATTTGATCACATTAGTATATCCACGATTTCAACCAATATAAAAGCAAAAGGAAAATATGAATCTTTCATAAAGTCACAACGTATGTTCTATGGCAAAATTTGCAAACAATTTTTGTTCACAAAATGACGACTGCCTGAAGAAAGCAATTTTCTTACTGTTTTGAATTTTTTAAAAATGTTAAAAATTTAAATCTGAAGTATTGATTGTTCTAGACAAAGATAAGTCTATAAAGAAGAATTTCTGATCATTTTTATATAAGTTAGGTTAGGTTAATCTGGCAAGCCACGCTTAGACCAGTTTGGTCCCTTGCGTTACCAGATGGAGTTCACTTTCTAAGTCCAAGAAGAATAGTCATCGTTTAGGACGGCTGCGCTTGACGCGAATTTTAACAGACTCTGCTGCCTCACTGTCGATACCTTCTCCCGAGTATCATACTGTGGGAACTCCAGATGATGCTCCATTGTTCCATTTTCCGTGGTGCCCTGCTCTAGAGTCCAATAGAATCTGAGAAATTGTGGATATCATTTTGGAAAGCATGATTTCGAGAAAAACGCGTTTAAAATTTCAGCTCCGGTCGAAACTGTTTGGATGCCGGTTCATCAAAATACCTATCTACTCCGAGAATTATATAAATTTTTAAAAATCAACTTGTTTGATGTAGTCTTGAATAATTCGAGTTGGAAAAAAATACAATAAAAAAGGTTTAAAAAAAATAATTTTGAGAGATATTTCGGTATACCTAAACCGTCGAAACATGTACTAAAAATTTTGGATTTAAATTTAAAA
>NW_017536629.1:368114-394348 GCF_001853355.1 Bactrocera latifrons
CTATACTAGAAATTTGAAAAATCCCAAATTTAAAATTAGCCGTTTTAGCGTCTAGGCAACCGGCCGGCATAGTTTTGTCATATGAACCAACAAGGCGTGAATTTTTGTTTTTTTTTTAATTGAAAATATCTTTAAAATATTCGATTAAGTTAAAAAAAAAAAAAAGAATTGAGGAAAAATGATATTGTCGGCTTTTATAAATGGTCAGCGATTTAGGTCTATCTGGCCGAATTCACGGTATCTAGTGCCTCAGTTTCTGAGATACCGTTCTGATATTTTGCATTGCTACTTTTCTCTTGCCGGTTTGTCAAAACCATGGATATCGACCCACCATAGCATACAGCTGTCATACAAATTGATCGACCAAAATCAAGATCATGATATCTTCACTCAATTTCACTGTGATGATTGTTAACGAGGCAGTCAATTAGTTACTTTTAAGTTCCTATTAATTAATTCAAGCCTAATAACAACTAAAAAGCTGCGAGGTTAGACTGTGTTCGACAATTTTTCAATCACAATTCCCTATAGTATCTACATTTTATGTTTGGCATTCTTGGTGTTATATAATGCGCCTAAACGTTTGCTATGTTTTTGGACATTTTTTGTCGCAGATTTCTTAAAAGTTGGCAAACATATTTGCGTTGTCTTTTAATGCCAAGAGAAAGCTAAAACGCTAAAAGAAGCTAAAAATATTTATATGTAATTCCGCAAAACTGTGCAACTGTGTTGTAAATTTTTTATTTTTTTAGATGAAAAAAAAAACGTAAATTTCTATCAAACGGTTTATAAAAAGCCAAAAAATTTAAATAGAATTTAAAATATACGACATGCCTGAATAAAAAAAGTAAATCAAATTCTTGTTTTTTTTTTTTTTTTTTGTTTTTTACTAACTAGTAATTTTTTTAAATCTTTTCTGGGTAAATTTTTAACTTTTATAATACAATTTACACGCAATACTCAGTTAATATACAGTATAGACTAATTTAAACGCAACCACCTGCATTGACCCTAAATACAACCGCAGAGTTTCGACAGCTCGTTAAGCGTGCGTTAGAGGAAGCTATTTCTAGTTTCGTTCAATGCTTTTTTCGCATTTTCCTTTTGTATTATTTTGGTTTTTCGCTTTTAGCGTTGGCGCGTTTTGTTTATTTGCTTTGGCAGCCACAGCGACCGCCTGCTGAAAACATAATATTTATTTATTACTTTACAAAAGACTTTTCTATTAATTAAAAAGCAACAAAACAACACGCTTTACCGTTATACGTGCGCATACACTTGTTGTATACCATGGCTGGCACACTGTTGGCGTGTTGGTGTTGGTGTTGTTGTGTTTAGTTACTCGTTGCTGTTCGATTTAACCGCAAAACGATGATGTGTGGTGGTTAGCTGGTTGAATGGTGGCTCGCTCGGTAGCTACGCTGGTTGATCGCTCGGATGCTTGGTTGCTTAGTTAGTATGGCCGCCAGCGACAGCGTCAACATAGTTTGGTTGCTGCAGAGTAAGGAAATGCAAACAAACGGCAGCTGCGCCACGGCTTTGGCAGCAAAATTTCTGTTCATACACACTCCCGCATAGGGTACGTGTGTGTGCTGGAGCGGCGTAGATAATGCCGAAAATTGTAGTTGCACCTGAAAGGCTTTCACACACATACACACACACACTTATGGCCAACATTTAGCACTCCTGCCCTTGAGCGCTTCATGCACGAATGCGTATGTGTGTGTGTATGTCATAAACAGTGGGAAAAATTGCGGTTGCACGGACTGACGCCGCCGCGTTGCTGTTGCTGAAGCTCCAGCGCTCTTATACAAGCCGTTGTTGTTGTTGCTAGCGTTGTCGCCGGCGGGCATTTTCATTTCACCGCTGCGAAATGAAAGCATGTTGTGCTGCTCAGCGTTGTTGTATTCATTTTTTCTGCTTCTGTGCTTCTATGCTTCCTCTTGTTCGTCTTGCTGCAGCTTTGATTTGTTTTGAACGCTTCGCTTTGCGGTGTAAATGTGCGGTGGCTGGTTTGTTTGCAAATTGCTGAGGAACACGTTGGAAAATTTCTGCTCGCATGCATTTTTCCGTTGAATTACACGAGTGTTGATGCGCGTGTGGCAGCATTAAATTTGCATGAAGCAACGAACTAACCGATTTGTTTGCTTTGTACTAAATCGCCGCCGGCGCAGTTTTATTTTTGCTTGTATCGAAAGAAATTCAAGTTTTTCGCTTGCTCGAAAATATAACGGCTTCTAATGTTCCGAACATGTTACTGTTATGTTGCGCTTCTTCGAGCAGTGTGTTGATGATGGCTTCATTGAGTTTTAATTAGACTAAAATGAAGACGCTTGCTATAATTATTTAAAGCGCAGAAAACTTCATAATTGAAGAAATTACATTGAAAATTTAATTATATTAATAAAACGTCAAAATTATGATTGTTTTGAGGTTTGAAATATAGTTTTAATCCCCGTTATTCATTCTTTATTCAACTCAAATAGTTTGTGTGTTGAATTTGGCACTTTTCCTACTTGTGGCTAGGAAATAGATCTCCCTTAATTATTTGAAAATATTTTTTAATTATTTATTAGCAAATAAGACAGCATCTAGGGTATTAGTGCAAAATTGTATAAAAACGCATGGTTAACTTCGGCTGTACTGAAGCAATAATACCCCACACGGCTGGATTTGTTAAAGGAACTTACGCTAGCGATAAAAACGAATGTTAAGAACTACATCTGAAAACGTTTGCAGCAAAAAAAAAAAAAACAACAAAACAAAAACCGTCTGCGTTGTTTGATATAAAGAGGCATCAACTCGAATTATGGTTTTTTAATAATAGAAATAAGATACAAGGTGCGTTCCAAAGTGAACAGGACTTTAAAACATTTTTTTATTTTATTCAAAATAGTCTCCTTCTGCTTCAAAACAACTTTTCACACGGTCAAAAAGCATGTCGAACGACTGTTTTAGCTCATTGGCCGCCAAAATGTCGGTGCAAGCCTTTTGAATGGCCTCTACGTCTGCATAACGCTTTCCTTTCATGGGCAAATGCATTTTTCCGAAATGGAAGAAGTCGCAGTGTGCATATCAGATGAATACGAAGAGTGATTAATGGTTAAAATGTGATTTTTGGTCAAATAATCATCCTTCGAATGTAGGATTCTGAACAATTTTTGGTAAGCCCAAACGTTCGGTCAAAATGCGATTAATCAATGTTTTCGAGATGTTCAAATTCCATTTCCATGAATTTCAATGATGACTTCGGCTGATTTTTGATGAATTCACGCACAGTTTCGATGGAATTTCCGGTGATCACGGATTTTGATTGGCCCACATTGTTGATCGTCATTTATGTGTTCACGACCACTTTGAAAACGTTGAAACTACTCCTGCACTCTGCTACGGGATAGGCAGATATCTAAAAAATCTTAAAAATATTAAAAAAAGTAGTTTTGAATTTCTAAAACATGGCAAGGTCATTCGTTCCGACAATAAAGAAAAAAACAGCGAAACCTTAAAAGTTTCCTCCACACTTAAAACCCGTTTGTTTTATTACACACATTTGCGACTTCCGATTTTTGATATTCACAACAGCGATTAAACCATTACCATTAAAAGTACTCACGAGTGTGTTCGGCTCTCTTCCGCCACTCGCTTTCATTACGCAATAAATAAATAAAAGCGAAATTAACGCAAAAATAGAAAATTCACACGTGCGACACGGCTTAAATCAACAAAATGGAACAACAAATAAAACATAAGAAATAAAAAAAAGTAAAATAAAAGGAAAACAAAAAAGAAATCGACAAAAAAATCATTAAAAGAACAAACCAAGCAAAATAAAGAAAAATAACAAAAACAGAAAAAACAAGAAAGTTATAAGAAATCTGCAACAGAAGCAGCAACAACAAAGCAACTACATCCAATATTTGTCAGCACAACACAGTCACACAGCCACCCACGCATTCAAGCGTGTATGTCCACATGAAAATTTATATAAACTTATGTCTGTGTGTGTTTGTGTGTGTGTGTGTGTGTGTGTGTGTGTGAAAGCCTGGTGCTAGGACCACTTTGGTGTCTGTATTAGGTTGGTCAACAGCAACGGTGAAAAATCAAATAAAAATAGATTACAACAAAAATAAAAAATAAATTGTGAAAAGAAGTGAGAAAATACAATAACAATGCATAGGAAGACGAGACAAAGTGAAAGAGCAACATTGGCTGAATGGAGAAAAATAACAACAGCAAAAACGAAATTGCTAAATAAACGTGTAAGGACATTTTTATTGTGTGGCATGAACAGAAACGTACATATTTACTTACGTACTTCGCTGGGAAAACAGCAAAGCTGACAGCCGACGCACACAAATACTCACACAAACACATACAAGGACATCGTGCTAATAAATAAATAGAATTATATGCGCATAGGCCTCCACATATACCCTCCACGGGGATCTTTAGCTGAAAGCCAACACTGTAACAGTGGCGAAAAAACGAAAATACAACCAAAATAAGAAGAAATTGTGTCGCATGTCGTGGGTCACGCCAAGAAAATTAGCAAAAGCTGTCGCTTGGTCAACGTGCACCCTTACCGCTGTCTCGTGTGCTTCGCGTCGTCTAAGCCACAACAATGTATTTGAGCGGACCTGTGGAGGCCCGTAAAAGTCGGCTGTAACAATAGATTGTTTCGGTGCGATTGAGGCAAGTGTCGTCTGACGGCGTCTGTGCAACAGTCGACTAACGGTTATATATTTCACGAGCAGTCTGCTTAGGCGCCGACTTTTGACAAACGCACAAAAACAAATACATATGCCACCACACACCGACAACGACGTGACACCGTGCCGCCGTGCCACCGGCCCACACTCTTGTAGCCGCTTCATTTGTGTTTGTTTGTTTGGCGTTTGATGTGTGTTTGCGCTTCGATAACATTGTCAAAGTACATCATACTGTTCGAATGTTCGCCTGACGTCCTAGCGCCTAGGTGTATGCTAGCCATTGAACGTGCGACACACATTTATTTGCCAACTTACATGCCACACGTCAACATGGCAGGCAGACACGTTGCACTAACACGTAAATGTAATAAAAGAATACTGGCGAGCGGACAACACCACAAGTGCCACAACCAATGCCACCACAAGTTACATGTGTATATATTACCTAGAATTTCATTGCATACTTGCGGGCGCCGTCACCCGGCTGCCTTTCGTTGTGGCTTTACTGGCACATTGCAACGGCATTGTTAGAAATTTGACTCACTTACATTGTTGTTTGAGGTCGTGCTTTAGTCTGGACATAGTGTTGTTGTGTTATGTTAAGTTTTTTATTCACCTTTGCGTTTATTGAGTATTTTGTTGTCATTTATTGCTCTCGGCTTGTTTGTTGTCATTTGTGGGGTGTGGTGTGTGTGTTGGTGTTGATTGTTTGTTTATCGGTCGATTGCGGGTTTAATGGCTACACTATGCAACATACATAGATTAGGCGCTGTGAATGCTGCTGGCCGCTGTTAAAAACGCAAACAAGAAGAAGAAGGTTTTGCTAACGCCAAATGGCAGCTCAATGAATGATGTAAAGGTATATTTGCACTAAAGGTGATAAAATCAAAAAAAAAAAATAAAAAAATAAAAATAACTTAACTCATGCTTCTATGACAAATGACAATGACAGCGCTTGAGGTAATAGTAAGTATCTAGAAAATTAAGTTAACAGCGCCAAGATATGAGTTAATATATGTAAATATGATGACGAAAGCAAGGCTGTAACAGCACAAGCAAACTAACAATAAAATCATTTGTCACTGAGACAAAAATATGACAATTGTGACAGAGTCAAGGAGATCTTCAGGGCATATATGTATATATCTAATTATGGAAAACCGTTATCGGCTGAAACTAAAAGATTTTTTCCGAATTTATTATTACTGGAAATTACTGGTAAACTATCGGATAGTTTTTTTAAAAAATCAAAAATTTGTCTACACTTGATTTGGATCGGTGAGTTTGTATGGCAGCGATATGCTATAGTGATGCGATATCGGCTATTCCGACAAATGAGCAGCTTGTTGGGGAGAAAAGGACGTGTGCAAGTTTTCGGAACAGAATATCTCAAAAATTATCACAAAAAAATTTACAATCATTTCATGTATATGTAGACAGAAGGTTTCTTTCGGAGTATAGCTAACTTCATTGCAAAATCAATATATCCTGTTCAGGGTATTCATATTTTAACTCAACTATGACGACTTCTCGAACTGTATGCCCATGTTGTTGCCCATGATTAAAAGAATGAAAGCCATGACCTTATCTCTTACTACACTTGATTTTGATCAAACTAAATCAGCAATTTTCTATTGTAGCAAGTGCTTAGGCGGACTTCCGAGTGCTGACCACTAACAATTGGTCTATCAGACACTTATATTTAATTTCGCTAAATCAACATGTGCTATATACAAAGGAGTACTCCTCTACTATGCTGGCTTATCTCGCTCGGCGCATGAGAAACAACTTGTAGGCGACTAAATTATTGGTTTCGTTCAAAATTATTGACCAGCAACTGCTATTAGCAGCCATTCCGTAAAGTTTTGCATACCAACAGGCGCCAAGCGACAAATTAAAATGCTATTGTTGGCCGTAAAAGAATATTGAAACATAAGCGGACACAAAAGCTGTCGCGGTGAAAATAAATTTTTAACGCTGGAATGCAATTTTATTGTCACTCAGTGCAAATTATTGCTGTTGATTGTTTTGTTACCGCAAATGTGCACTTGCATTGTGGATTGGGTGTGTGAAAGCAGGCGATGAGCGTGGGCACTTCCAGCGACGATAATTCTCGTCAACTGATTTTAAAGGCAAATAATTGTAGTTAATTAAATGTTTAGTATTTTGTTTATTAAATTTTGTTGAATAAACAACGGCATATAACTTTTTTCGCTAAATGCGGCAGAAAATTTTCGAATTGTTGTTGTTATTCTAAATCTGATTTGCCTTAAATTAGTTTTTATAATTTTAATAGTTTATTTAAAATTTATCCTAAGGTTTCTAATGCATATGTTGCATTTTTAAGCTCGAGTACAACATTTTTACTAGAATCGTAGCACAGCTTTAAGCTGGCTACTTTATTAGTACCTTAAGTAGTTCTTAAAAATTTTAATAGTGTATTTAAAATTTACCTTACGATTGTAATGAAAAATCTTCATGTTTAAATTCGAAAACAACATTTTGACTAAAATCGTAGCATATCTTTAGGCTGGCTACTTTATTAGTACCTTAAGTAGTTCTTAAAAATTTTAATAGTGTATTTAAAATTTACTTTACAATTGTTAATGAAAAATCTTCATGTTTAAATTCGAAAACAACATTTTTACTAAAATCGTAGCATACCTTTAGGCTGACTACTTAATTAGTAATAAATTTGCCGTACTTACCTCAACGGGCCTCGAGTTTCCGTTGCAGCAATTACTGTAACGGTGGTTAAAGCTGCACACGCCACTTATTTGCTCAACCGTTACGCATAAATGTTTGCAAAGAGTGGCAAATGAAAGTGCTGACGAGCGATGAAAGCGGCGGCAGCAATGATCAATAATTTTTATTCATTCTGCAATTTACAATAAACAATAATAGCCCATTTACAATTATTACTTACACTTATGCATTCAAATAAGCATAAGGACGCTTTTATTTACACGTACATGCATATATGTCAGTGTGTGTGTAAGTGTTTGCACGAGACTCAGCCACTTTTGCCGCAAGTTACTGTTTCATTTCCGACTGCGCCTTCCGGAGCGAGCTCTTACATAATTTGCATGCGATAATGAAGCGCACACACACACACACCCACACACACGAACATGCATACGCGCCTTAATGGTGTGGCACGCTGTCATTGTGTGCGTATAAGCAGTTATTATTATTAAATAACAATCATACGCACCGTTGCACGGAAAAATGGGAAAATATTGTAATTTATTAATAAGTAGAGGAAGCGAAGCAGCAGCAGCAAGGCAAAGGATGCCGCAGGCGCTCTCATTGGAGTGTGGCGTGCAGCACGGCGCTGGCCACGATGCAGCGAAAATGGCCAATAACTAACAACAACAACAGCATGCTGATTTTGCCCATCATGGCAGCTTGCCAGCGCCAGCGTTGTTGACCGTTGTACAGCTGCTTATTGAAATTTCCACGCGAAAGTGCATGCGCGCGTGTACGTGTGTGTGCGTGAGCGTGTGCTTTTCAATTAATCGATTATGCGGCTGTGTGTGTGTGTGTGGCGGCTACAAATAAACAGATACATAATTGTTTTCTTTTGCCTGCGCTGCCGCGCTTTGCAGTTGTCCGTCCGTGTTGCATTACAAATTGAAAAGTTTACAAAACGTAATTGAGTATCAACGCGCTCACAAGCCGGCCGAGCGAGCGCCTTCCTGCGTCCTGCGTATGACAAAGTGCAGCTTTTAACGGTTGATGTGCAACAATATGTGGCACGTACGCAAAGCAAACCAAAATGAAAACGAAGCCGCGTCAAACGTGCGAGTGCAAAAAATATACTGTATGTGCAACAACAACAAAAAAAGTTGTATGTAAAGATGCGGGGTTTTAGTGCTATCGATTTATCGATTGGTTGTAACGGTTAATTATTTAAATTAAATTANTGTATGTAAAGATGCGGGGTTTTAGTGCTATCGATTTATCGATTGGTTGTAACGGTTAATTATTTAAATTAAATTAAATATATTTCTCAAAGAGTTCATTGTGGCTTTAAGAAGATTTGCAGTCCTTTCGAAGTGCCCTTATGTGATATATAGTGTTTGAAGTGTCTTGGCTTGAAGGCTTCCCTTGTCACGCAGTAAAAACTTATTTTTGATGAACTTGCTTTTTTGAAGAAACATTTCATTTGATATTTAAATAATCGCTTGCTCTTTTTCAAAGTTTTTGGGCGCCCTTGACCTTGTAGTCGATCTTCAAGATGATTTGCGGAGAAAAATATCTAAAAGTGAGGAAATCTTTGGTTTAAAATTATCACAAATCTAAAAACTAAAAAAAATTTAGTATGACTATAGATAAATGCAGCTAATAGGGTATTGACACTAGTTAAAATACTTATTTTTGGCAAAATATCGACTTCCCCAAGAAAGGGTATTTTCAGTGGCTCAAAAAAATATAAATTGTTATTATCAAAGATCATATTCCTTCTATCCTTATCTGACAAATATGTCAAAGAAGACCTTGTGAAAATAAGTAAATCCATCGGTCCAGACATTTCGAAGAAGTTCGAGGAAATATTCGCTCATATCTACTATTTGCCGAATTAACTTCAAATTTTCTGAGGATATTCTCTTAAATATATCGTCACCTAAAATGCAGTTTTTTTTGTTACTGCTTATGATTCACTAAATCATATCAATATATAACAAATAATGTAACCAGTATGTAACCAATACCAATATTTTATAACCAAAACTCAAATTTTGTTGTCAAACATTGTTTTTCCTTCGTCTGTAAACATGTGAAAAGAGTTTTGACGTTATTTTGCATTTTAAGTGCCGATATTTATCTATGAATGTGTATAACCTCTTAATCGATACATGCCTCACATGGCCACTTAAAATATCGTTAACCAAAAATTGTCTGCATTCAAGCATGCAGAACGGCTCAAAGCAGCTTCGAAAATAATTCCCACCTTCCGTTATTATGTGCTGCATGCAATCAACGGTGTAATAAATTAATCGATACATGACACACATCACTACTTGAAGCAACACAAACAAAAGCGCGGAAATATGGAGAGCGTTAAGCATGATGATATGGCAAATATATGATTAATGATAAATGCAATGAAATGATGCAAACCGTTGTAAAGGCATCCGCACAACAACACAACACAGCACACATACAAACATGTACACATTTATATGGATATGCTTCGCATTGTTCTCCATATGCTAAAGTTAATTAATGGTGACAATTTAAATTCATATCCTCGGCACACACACACACGCATGCATGTGCGCTTTGTACTCCCGGGTGTGTTGCAAATTTATTGGTTGTTGTTACACACACACACACCCATACATGCATATACATGTACATGGGTGTATTAATAAATAAACAAATATTTATTATAAATATATGCAGAGGTAACTGAAACAAAGCAACAACAACAACGACAAAGTGTTCCGCAACGGAAGTCTGCGCTCTCACTCTCTCTCTCACTGCATTGCCAATTTGCAACATCGAATTAACTGCCGCCTACCAACTGAGGTCACTCGTTGCTTTGTTGTTGTACACGCGGGCGTTATAGCTGACCGCCTCTGTGACTGCTGCATTTCCTTTTTATTATTATTGATTACAATTAAAATATTTATTCAGTACCGTGTATTAATTAACGGCCTGCCGGGTCTAATAGGTGTTCGAGGTCAACCCACGTGATTGCCGTTCGGTGTGTTTTGAGTGTGAAAAATTGAGGCCGATTTTTCTAGTCATGCCAGTGCTTAATGGTTACGTGTCTGTCATTTATTCGAAAAAAAAAATCGGTTAATATGTCCTTCAGCGGAGGTAGTTGAAAGTTTGATATATTCTTAATATCTCTCTATTGAATTCCTTTGTTCAACTATATGGAATCTCCACTAAATGAACTTTATATCCCATACTTCCGCAGTGACTGAACATATGTCTGAATTTTCTGTCGAATCGGGGAGTAATCGGGCTCTCAATGGAATCGCTCACTCACAAGACTCGCTCTGCTCGAGCTTTGGTAGGCAATTTCCTAGGTTTCAACACGTTTTACTGTATAGTTGTATAAATATATAGTATATCCATAGAACATTTTTCATCTTCCTCGTTATATGTGAGAACCCCCCATCAAACCAAGCTTGCAACCAACCATTTTGAAACATCAGTATGCCACGCGCTTGAGTTTAATTGGTCCACCATTTTGCAGCAAAATTAGTCCCGCACTTAGCACCGTTATGCTCACACTGCTTTCATGCACCATGTTCTTGCAACACTTCGCCAAGTACAGTTTGCTTACAGTTCGCTGCAGGTCAACGTTCCAAATTCGCTGGAAAAAATTAATGACCTGCAGTTATTGAGGAGCGAGTCAGTCGAGTGTCATCAGCGCTCGGTAAAATGAATCTGTTTTGCAAATGAAACGCCGGCGTTGTTGAAATGCTATCTCTATTTTCGTTTACTTTTTTTTTTTTTTTGTTGTTTTTCGTTTTTTCTGCAGCCGCTCGTAATCGGTCAGTGATGCAGTTGCCTTTAGTCAAATCGGAAATTACACTTTTTCATTAGTTCAAAGCGGAAATGAATCCGAAACGAAATTACACACAGCGAATGAGCGAATGAGGGTAAAAGACACAACATGAGTGAATGTACGAAATGGTTTATCACATCACGCTCGTCGCTTTATTTTCACGACAACTGAGTAAGCTTGCGAAGGTTTTTTTTTCAATTTTTTTTTTTTTTTTTTTTTTTTTAATTTTATGCACACATATTTAAATGTCAACTGAGTATTTGTATTCATCAATTTAATTTCAATGAAAGCAAATACTTTTTCGTTATTTTCACTTGACCTTTAGGTGAAAAAATAAATATATTAACGGTAAACAAAGAATTTTCCCTGAGTACACAAATTGCGCTGAAATTTAGAAGAAATCCTTAAAAAATGTTGGTGACCCTCTTAATTGCCACATATTAGTGTTCGTGCTGGCCTGCCAAAATGCAGCGCTCGCATCCTAAATTATCCTGGAAAAGAATATGCTTAGCGTTGCCTTGAACTACATACATATTTATGTAACATGTGTGGCAATTACATAAATTATGCAATAGTTATTTTTCACAATTCGCAGTTACTTTTCTTTTTCGTATTTTCCCCTCTTCAGCATTTTTCTGCAAATTTCATTGATAATTCGAGGCATTTTTTTTTTATTTTTTTTGCTGAGATTAATAAAGTTCCAATTCGATCACATTTTTGCTCCAACTTCTCATTACATTGCATTTTTATACCAAACTTTCACTTCCGATTTTTGTAGAATGTAATTTTCAGCAGTGAATTGGAATTAGAAATCAAGTGCGTAACTAGCGAAAGTTTGAAAAAGTACAAGCAAAAATTTTGCATAGTTTCAGGAGGACTTATTTTGCCTCAATATTACTGAAAAGAAAAAAAAAAAAAACAAAAAGTTTTATATGAGATTTATAGGGTGTTGCCAGCCGCCGAAATTTATATGTATTTTCCAAAAATGGTATCCACGACTTCTTTTGCAGCCACGAATTCCAGCACTTTTTCCACTAAATCAAGTCCTTTGTCATGAATAGCACGTTCAATATTGACGAATAAAGCTTGAACAAAGTCTGGTTTATTCTTAAGAAGTAGTTGCCTAATAGTGTTAAAACGCAATGTTAAATCGCAACTTCGTGAAGGCCATTCAATGTCACAATTTCTTGAAATAATCAAATCTCCAAACTTTTCTCGCAATAATTCAGTTGTTGCACGTGCTGTGTGGCAAGTAGCCCCGTCTTCTTGGAACCAGATGATATAAAGTTCAATTTCTTGCAATAGCGGTCATAAAAAGTTGGTTATCAATCTACACCGCTCTCCATTGGCAGTAACGGTGTCACCAGCTTCATTTCGATAGAAGTACGGACCGATGATTATAGCAGTCCGAAAAGCACACCAATCTGTCAATTTAGTTGAATGTAATAGTTGTTCTTGAATCAAATTTTTTGGATTTTCTTCGTATCCTCATCGAATATGATTTTCTTAAAAAAAATCAATATGAATTTCGAGTCGTTCTGAGGCAAAATCAGAAAATTCGCGACGTTTACGGTGGTCCAATGGCCTGAGTTCTTGAATGAGAACAATTTTCTACGCAAAAAAAAAAACAATGATTTCTCCTCTATTTCGAAAGTAAAGGTAGGGATGCATTTTTGACAAGATCCTCAAAAAAAGTTCGAAGACGTATAATGTAAACTAACTCATTTAAAATTGTCCTTAAACCTGACAAAAAAGACAATATAGCAAATCGAACAAGCAACTGGTATAAATAAAAGAAACTGGCGTAATAAAATATGATAAGATAGAATATATACGAGCTTCTATACTATTTCAATGTGATATTTCTCAATGAGTTGTTTTTCAAATAGACGACATTGCTGAGAAGAGCAGAGTTCGAATCCAACTAGCATAGCAGCGACGAATCGAAGACAGCAACGCAACACGTACTTATCTTATCAAACTTCCGTGAGCCCAAAATAGAGCTTAAGTTATCAGCTTAAAATTATTTAATCGCTACATTAGCGAGAAATAAATTGAAGCGGAACAAACAAAAACTACTAAAATGTAAATATAAAGCTGTCTTCCATCAGTTGAGCACATTTAATGAATTATATTCCATGCGGTTGTTGGACGTTCGCAAATCGCATGAAAAATATGTATTTTCAATTAAAAATTTGCCTCAGAAATGCAACAGGCGAGTGGAAAGCGGGATAAGCGAAGCGAAGCAAGGAAGGCTCGCAGAAAGTGGGTCGCCAACGATGGCAGACAATGCCACAAAGTGGAGGGAGTACACAAGCAATTTCATGCCAAAAACTTTCCGATAAATACACAGCAAATAAACACATACACACATGCATAAAAAAAATAGTTTCAATTATTTATGGTTAAAAAAGTAGGAACTACAGATATACATTCGTAAAAAAAAAATAACGCTTGTGTAACCCGAAGCTTAAAAAAATATGTTTAAATGTAATAATTGCGATTGGCGATTAAATTTTTTGTATTGTTTATTTCTTAGTTTTTTAAGTTTTTTTTGTTGCTTAAAGGGTTAATGGTGTTAATCGTAAATCGCTTTTAAATTTGATGTGTGTCTTTAATGCTATTTATTATTTTAAGTGGTTTAATAGTAAAGCTTATTTCAGGTCATAATTATTTCAAGTTTTTTTAACTAATGTTGGGTGTTCGCAAAAAACTTTTCGTATTTCTTAACATGACAAAATGTGAATGGTTGCTCTGAAGATATACGACTGCAACGACATCTATTGGCAAAATAGGAAACAACTTTTTCGACTACAAAATATTGATATTGAATATTCTGAAAAAATCAAAAATTTACCAAAATCCAAATAGATATGACGGCTTAAACAAACTTTTATTGGAAGAAATTTTTTTTATCGTTTTTGTAAATGTCACAATGCATTTAAAAATAAAATGGAGCTGGTTGAATTGATTTAGAAGGAAGTAAGCAAAAGCTATTTGAGATATCGATTTAAATTTTCTTTTACTTTCACATTAGGTCTGTCCCATAAGAGTACTTCAGACCTCATTTCCTTCAAATCATCTGTAATTATATCGGCTTTATAAACTAATAAGTACTCCTCTAAGACATTAATTCAAAGTAGAGCACCCCACAGTACTGTGGCGGGCTTAAAGCCAGTAATTGAAGTGCATCATTTTTATTTTTATTTCTGAAATCAACAACTCATATATAAATAATGTAATTATATTAAAATAGTGCATATGAGCAAACGTACATACATACATAAGCCTACATTGAGTGCGACGCAAGTATCGCTTGTAGCGACAGCTGCCGACGCGTCCAAATATTTCCAGCGAGATGCAGATAAACAGATTTGTCCTGCCAACATTTTTTGGGGTGCGAGCTTGCTGCCGGCGATGTGTGGCGTCCGGCTAAATCTCCTTTTTTATTTTGTATATTCTTTTCTCCTTTTTTATATGTTTTTTTAGTTATTTTTTATTGTTATTTTTCACACCAGTGTTGTTTTTCTTTGTCACTTTGGCGCCCAGCACATTAAATTTGGTTGTGTATTTAAGCGAATGCAGATACATACATATATACGTATAAACATTAATGTTTGTAACGCTATTTGTGGCTGCGGCTGGGAAAATAAGCCGGAAGCACAGCTTTTAGGCTCGTCGCTTTTTGTCGCGCTCACATGCACCTCATCTATCTGTGTGTGCGTGTGTTTTGGTATGCAAGAACTAAAAAATATAAGTAAAAACTTGTCAGAAAATGTTTAACGTTCTCACAGTGTTACCAGATTATTGGGAAAAATAACGAAATGAAAGGATTTGCTGTATTAAAATTCCAAAGAATTTAATTCCACGAAATAAGTAAACAAGAAACGCCGGTAACCCTATAAAAAATTGGGTAGTCAAAAAAGTCTTTCTTATTTTGTCGATAAATGTCGTTGAACTCGATTAATTAACTAGTTAACTAGTAATAGGAAAAGACTTTTTCTACTACAAAATTTACCTGTATAAATTATCAGCGTGACGAGCTGAGACGTTTAAGTTATGTCCGGCTCTCTGTATATATGACATATCGATCTGAAATTTGGCACAAGAACTTGTCTTCACCAAAAATTGCTTATCTATCGAAATCGCTTGTATCGGATGATTATAGCATATACCTGTCATACAAACTGAACGATCGGAATGAAGTGCTTGCAAGGAAAACTTTCTTATTTGGCAAAATATCTTTACGATATCTGGCATAGATTATTGACCAAGACTAAGCTACAATATCCGAACATATTGTTCAGATCGGACAACTATAGCATATAGCTGTCGAACAAACTGATCAATCAAAATCTATATAAAGATATTTGTTAACCCTTTTTTTATACAAAATGCACTTGTGAAGCGTAGTATAGCTTCAATGCAGGCGAAGTTAACTTGTTTTGTTCTTTTCTGCATATTTGTATCAAATAAAATCCATATGGTAACACTGCTTAAAAATATTTGCACGCCAATGTACATGTGATATATAGTATGAGCTTATGAGCAGCTAAGCATTAGCAATTCACCTGCAAACACCTCGGAGGCACTCACACACACACACGAGCCCTCGCGCATTCGCTGTCACTCGTAAATGCCGAGTAACCTTTCAGCGTAATCCCATGCAAATGCACCTGTCCGTTCGCTCGTTCTCGCTTTGCCGTCTGCCGACTGGTTAGCTCTCATTGACTAAGTGTCTGGCTGACTAACAGACTAACGGACTAACGCACTTGACTAGTGACTAGTTGACTAACTGTCGAGTGGCCGAGGCCGGCCATTCAGGCTGTGCCACCGTGTCGGCATTGTCTGTTGCAAAAGTTCACGCCAGCACAGTGGTCGCGTTGCATGAAAATGTGGCAATTGTTGTAATTTCTCACCAACTGCCGCGTCACCCGGCCTTTGCATGCTTGTTATTCTTGTTTTGGTGTGTTAGTATTTATTTGTTGTATTGTTGTTGTGCTGTTGTCACCATTGTTAGTTTTTGTGCATAAATAAATGCTGGCAACATTGTACAAATAGCGGAGGATTAAAGTATTTACCCCAGTGAGTGCAACATCCTCGTACAGACACCCACACACACATACACCTCTACAAATACACATATGCGCTCATAAAACTTGCCCAAAATAGCTTGTGCAATATCCTTACTTATGTCGTCGTTTGCCACACAAACATGCAACATGCCACTTGTCGGCATCTATTTTTGCAGCTGTTTGCCGCACAACATCGTTGATGTGCAACATTTCAGGGATTTCCTTGCTGACGTCTGAAGTGGCTTAAATTTTTTATAAACATAAAGTATGTCTTGTGGCACGAGCTTTCTGCCTGCCGTAATGTGCCACAGTGCCTTGCATGGGTGCAGCGCGTAGCTACAAGTGCTGTGAACAACTCGAGCTACTTGCTACCCAGCGTGTTGCATGGGGAATTTAGTCGTAAAATGTGTGGCATTTACCACTGGCACGTCACCCAGCCATTTGCTGCAGCTCTCATTTGCCACATCTGCATACGCATACATACATAGGGGCTCAAATTCCTCATATGCACGGCGTTTTTATGTGCCACCAGAGATGTGGCACTAGCATGGGTGACGCATTTTTTAGTGAGTGTGTGTGTGTGTGGCAAGGTATGAAAAAATTTATTGCCGCCATAAAAATGTATTGTTTGGTGACAGTAGCACCTCACACATGCAAACTTTTCTATATATGTATATATGTATATACACACACATATACATATATGAAGCTTTATACAAACGTGATATAAAGTTTGATTACCCTCATTCAAATATAGCGTTAATTAGCTGCCGCTTGCAGGTGAGAACCACATTCAAAGTGTTTAAGAGTGCGATAAGCCACCCCTACACCCACTATTCTTTCTACCAAAGAATTTTTAGTTAAATATCTATTGCACTTTTAATAATTATTTCCGAAAACAAAAAAATTAATTTTTATACTATTTTGACTATTTTTAGGCAAACCATCAAAAGTCATACACTTGCGTAACATTCCAATTGAGTCCAGCGAAGCAGATGTCATCTCATTAGGTGTACCGTTCGGTCGCGTCACAAATGTGCTCGTCTTGAAGGGCAAAAATCAAGCTTTCCTCGAAATGGCCGACGAAGTATCCGCGACATCTATGGTCTCATGCTATACCGTTACACCGCCACATATGCACGGACGCATGGTTTATGTACAGTTTTCCAATCATCGCGAATTGAAGACAGACCAGAGTCACAACAATGTGAGTACTCAATGAAAATCTCATTTAACCATTTTTTATGATTGTCAAGAGGATTTAGAGAGTGATCACTTTCGACGTTCCATATATTTTTTAAGAACACAGAAACTTCAAAATTTAATGGGGAATGTTCATTAGCATTCGAAAGAACATTTTTTGCTCCAAGCCTGAATCGAAGCGGGATTGTCCGCTTAGACTTTAGACTTTACATATCTCCAAATAAAGCTTGATATTTCAAGGTCTTGGTGGCTAATGTAAAACTATTTAATCACCGAAGTGTTCTCTCAGTAAATCCATTGATTGATGGCACCGTCTTGTTGAAACCAAATAACCAAATGTCGCCGAGATCACGAACTTCAATTTCAGGCACAAAAAAAGTCGGTTATCACCGGCATCATATTTGAAGAAATATATACCGATAATTCCACCGACCCACAAACTACAACAAACCGTTTTTTTCGTCCGAAATGCGGCAATTTTGCTTTTTTATTGTATACCCATTTAGCAAGAGATGGGGCTCAAAGTTTAGTAAAATTTGGCTCGAAAACTTCGGAACCTTTTAGAACTTTTCCAGAGCACATAGATCAAAGCGATGTCACGTAGGAAGGTCCTTCAATCATTACCTGAGAGATCATATATTGTAGTAAAAGGTTGTTTTAGTTTTGAGATAATTTTAAGCAGAAAATACTGGCTTGCTAACAGACACCCTTTTTTGGAGGTCCTTCTGAAGATCGACTGTTTTTTCGGAGTTTTTGAAGTGTCTTCCTCGTTGTTGTTATTATTTTTATTTTTTTGTAACGGTTATAAAGTCCACGATTGAGAGGTAAGGTTCATCGAAGTCGTCCAACAGTAGGCATAGAAGGGAGAGGAGCGTCAGATGGTGGTTAGTGTCATGCGAGGACGCGTCGCATGCTATACGTATATTTGGTACGTCTGGGTCGAATCGAAACAAAGGTACGCAAGGTTCACTCTCGATTCTTGCAGAAACTGCAGGTCATTGCCTGCAATAATCGTGGTTTGACTGCAAGTACGCCATTCACTGAGAGGAAGTCGATAAAATGTTTATGTCTCCCTGTGTCGGACAGGGCAAGTCTGAAGTTAGTGGCGTCCGAAGTCTGGTCAGCGTATTGTACCATGTCGGCGGCGTAGTTAAGGAAAGACCTCTTGATGTTCCAAGAAGACAGTTCCGCTTTAAGCAGGCGACTACAGGGATAGTTTCTACGAAAAGACCCCAGCAGAAACTGCGTGAAAAGAAGTTTATTATGCTCACTAACTGGAAGCTTACTCTGTCCCTTTTGTCCACATCGCAGAACTCGGCAAATATCCGTGTGCCTGTTGCTGCTTTAAATACCATTTTTAGTTTAACGAGTGTTCTTTTGGCGCTCGCATAAAGGAAAGCTGAACATGATACCACTTTCTCTATTACTGTTTTTATTGTGATATTCAAACATAATTCGCTATTTCAATAAATATTTTTGGCAAATAGTCGCGCTCAAATGTATGCCTCTACACCCTGACACACACATAAGTGTGGCAAAGAGTAAATAATGCAAATGAAAATTCATGCAAACACGAAATGAATACCTATGAATGTCATTTAATTAAAATATCCCAATTCAGCCCAAATATGGTTACAACCATAATTGCGAGTATTTGCGCGCAATGACGTCATTTATCAACCAACACAACAACAAGGCTGGGATTTGCATCGTTGTCCCTCGGTTGTTTGCCAAAAGCACCGCAAAAGGTGGCAAACTCGACACTTTTTAATTAATCACAATTTGTAACAAATTATACCCGAAGCATTCGCTAAATCACGCACGGATTCCACACATACACAGACACAACACTAACATATGCCTGGAATCTAGCGCTTTGTCCTACGTGCCACACATTGTTCAAATTCAAAATTTTCGCTCGTTATTTGGGTTTCAACCCTCGAAATGTCGCCGTAATTTGAAATTTAAGCCAACACGTTTTGAAGTGCTCGCTTGGAATTAAAGCAAATGCTGCGCTGTTTGTTGTATTTGCGTAGAGCCACTCACGTTAGCAAACGCTTAACTGCTTGACTTTGTTGCTGTTGTCCGCTTGTCACCTGGCTGTGTTTGAAGCGAAGAGGTCAAAGCATATTTAGCCAAGCGCTGAGGTGTCTGCTAAGACGCCGCAATAGGCCAGTAAGTCAGTCACGCAGCAACCTGCTGTCAAGCAGACACTGACAGACGGTCCGTCAGTCAGCCGGTGTGGACGTCAAAGTGTTTTTGTTTGTAAATATGTGTACAATCACATTTTAATATGTGAACCCACATGAATGGCAGCCTCATCTCATTTTGTGAGTGCGCTGGGGCTTTGCTTGAATGAATTGGTATGTGCGAGTTGTCTTTTTAGGTTAAAGAGCAAATGACCGTCTGTTACATGCCACTGATTATAGCTAACATGTTGGATTGCTTTATTTGACTCCGCCGTCCTAATTTTTTGTTTGGTTTTGGAATTCATTATTACTTACTGTCCATTTTTCGTCTCAGCACTACGTGGCCTACGTCAGATGGGAATTATATATTTTCAATTTTATGTAACTAAAGTAAAGTTTTGTAGTGGTTGTACTTTAGAAAGTATTATAAAATGTTTCTAAAAAGAAATTTACTAATTAAAAATATAGATCTGTAATACTTACACTGGAAGAAATTTAAAATTAAACTTCAATTGAAGCTTTTGAGCTTTCGCCTGAGCTTGGAATTTTCCTATAAGCTTTTGCAGTAGGAATATCCGAACCTAGTAATTGCGTTACTGTTACAAATTGCTAAGTACACATCAGTTTAAGCTTTTGAGCTTTCGTATAAACTTTAAAATTTTCCTATCAGCTTTCACGGTTGGACTATCAAAACCCGGTAACTACGTTACTGTTAGATATGTCTAAGTAGACTTCAGTTTAAGCTTTTGCGCTTTCGGCTAAGCTTTGGATTTTCCTAAAAGCTTTCACAGTGGGAATATCAAAACTCGATAACTACGTTACTGTTACGTATTGCTAAGTACATTTCAATTTAAGCGTTTCTCTTAAGCTTTGAGTTTTCCTATAAGCTTTCATATTACGAATATTAGTACTCGAAAAATGCATTCCTGTTTCAATTTATGCTATGTGCACTACTGTTTAAGCTTTACGGCTTTTAATTGACCTTTTGAATTTTCTTACACCCTTCCGTTATCGACCGATCGAAGAACCCACTGAATTAATTATTGGTTAGGAAATTAAAGCTCAATCTAAATCCAATAATATATATGTATATAGTTGTTCGTTTCATCTTGTAGATCTATTTCAACTATATCGCTTAATTATCATTGCAATTAGCCCCATCCTGTATATATTCCATACCTGTATTGCCCAGGTGTATATTCTTTGAAATAAAGCCATTATAAAATATTTCTTCTCAGTTAATTACTAAATGTCAATTAATTGTTAATAAAGAAATTTTCAGTTGTGAGCAGTCATCAAAAAATTATAGGTTATATTGTCGCAACCGATATCAAAAATGCACCATTAACTAATGACGCTGTGAAAACTATCAGCTGTTGCTCGCAATCACTCTCGCATTTTCTCACCTGTGTGCGCCGTCATGAGCATTCACTTCTTGTTGTTGCACTTGAGTGCAAGTGTTGAAAACATCACACGATAATTACAAATGGCATTCCCAAATACCATTTACCTGCACTATTATCATGTTTCTCTGCTCGTTTGTCCTTCGAAAGCGTTGAAACGATACCAACATGAAGCGTTAGGCCAACGCCATTACCTACACGTCTACCAAAAGCGTATAAGATATCAGCGCCTGCATGCAGGCAACACTTTGCCTACTTGAATTTCCAATAATGTGTATATTGTTTATTTGCCTTGTATTCAGCTGCCAATTACGCCGATTACACAAATTGTATTATAACAGTAAGGGGCAATGAGTAAATATATTTGCATATTAACTACCTACATATAGAGCAAGTGGTATTTAGATGACATATATACCTATGTGGAGCACTTAATGTGGGTACCGACATGAACTTTGCATACATTAAGGCTTCGGGCGGTGTTGTCTTGTCACACGACTCTAGTCTGTTGCATGTCATCACGAAGCATTTGCTGTTCGCGTACTTGTTAATGCAGCTAATTCTTAGGGCATATGCATGCCAATAATGTATTTGTATTGTACAGTTAGTTACAACAACAACAACTACATATGGAACAGTAAGTTCGCCTAGCGTCTGCTATTCTGTTTATCAGAACTGAATTGAGCAAAGGCAAGTGCTCATTAGTATTGATCGTTGAAGTTTTTCGCCTGTGACTTTATCGTCGTGTGCCGATTACATAAAAAAAAAGCTTGTGAAAGAATTTTCATATATAAATACTATAAAACCGTTGTTTACTGTAGTACGCCACAAGTAAGCAATGTTTTTGTTGCAATTTTGGGAGATCTCTGTAGAAAAGTTCTATTTCATTATAGTCACGTTTAGATCAAGCTAAAGATAGTTTTAACGTCGTAAACAGGGTATATTAAGTTTGTTCCGACGTTTGTTACACCCAGCCTTGTCCTTCTGTCTATATATAATATGACCGAACTAGCCACTCCTTTTTTGAGGTATCGATATTAAATTTTGTATACGTCCTTTTCTTCTCAAGAAACTGCTTTTATGTCGGAATCGTCGATATCAGACCACTATAGCATATAGCTGCCATACAAACCGATCGATCGAAATCAAGTGCTTGTATTAAAAACTTCTTCATTGGACGATATATATCCACGAAATTTGGCACAAATTTTTATCCAAGACTGCGCTACAATATTTGAATATATCGTTCGGATCGGATCTCTATAGCATATAGCTGTCATACAAACTGACCGACAAAAATCAAGTTATTGTATGGAAAACTTTTTAATTGACCAGATATGTTCACGATCTTTGGAATAGATCATTGTACAAGGCAACGCTACAACCTCCAAAAATATTGTTGAGACCCACCCACTCTAAAGAGGTATTTCAGGAATTAAAAAAAAAAAAACATTGCCTACTTGTTTGCGCCAAGACTAGTCTATACAAGATAATGTTTTTTTTTTTATAGTTTTGTTTGTTTAGAAGCGAAACACCTGTTATATTAAAGCTTCGGTGCAGTCGAAGTTGATGTTGTTAGACCAAGCCAATACCTTTACCGTCTGGTTATTTTCATGATCACCTATGGTCATGAATAATTTCATGAAATTTTATTTGGGTGTTGTTTTTTCATATTAAATTTACTCTATACAAACACGCAAATACATGTTTGATATCAAATACATTTCGAATGACATTTACTTTGAAGAGCTTTTAAAAAATTCACATTACAAGCATTATTTATTCAAGAGATAATTAGTCAAACCCGCATGTGTGTATGTGGACATAGACTGTCGCCCATGTATTTGTAAGCTGAATTAAGCTTGTAATCCGCTTTTGCCACTCCTGCCATGGACGCACACACACACACACACACATTTATATATGTCTATATGTATGCATGTTAGTAAAAAGACTTGCTTGCTTTCCATTGCATTTGTTTTCGTATTTGTATGCTGCTCAACGCTCACCCGCTTACACACACTTGTGCAAGCATATATTTTTGCGTTGAACCCTTTTAACCCTTTCAACTAGTGCTTCTTCTGCCGATTGCTGTTGTGGCAGCTCAAAAATTAATTTATCAAAATTACCCACAAAAACAATCACACGTCACATTTGATCCCTAAAAACAGTCGCAACAGCTCGAAATCCCCCAACTAATGTACACACACACACACATACACGCCTACCACCTTAACACACATACGCTCGGCAATAAGTAAAACAACAAACAAATTTGTATTGTGTGTGTGATTTGGTTTGTCGCTACCTGTCTCTCGGCTGCTTCACCTTTTGCCATTAGTGCGCATCACATGCTGAGGCACTCGCCACCCCTGCGCCGCGCACTGCCGAAATGGTTCAGTCATCACCGCCCCACTTATCCGTCAATCTGGACCGCAGCTGCATTCATCTTCATTCATTTCTTTAGCAATCTCCAGTCGGAATCTGTGAACTCGGCAGCGTCTTCGGCGCATCCACTTTTGGCAGCAGAAATCCCCGGAAATCCATATGCTCGCAGCCACCAGTGCGCCAACTGTCTTCGCAATTCACTGAGTGTTTCGCCACACACGCACACAAAGGCATACACTTGAGCACTCCTAAGCATGTGTGTGTGATTGTTAAGATCTTCACGTGACATATTGCTTGCTTCAGTTGTGCGCTTCTTTTACATTCTTTTTGGTCCCATCGTACGTGTATGAATATTTATTTTTATATCTCTTTGTTGTTTTTGCTGTTGTTTTTTTCCTACTACCGAAATATCTAGCAAAAAAAATTTCGGCCCAAACAAGCTGCGCCACAAGAATAGCTGCCAGTCAGGGGAGCTCCGATGATTTGCTTGCTTTGTGCTCGTATGTGTCAGCAATAGTGGTAATTGTTGTTGTTGCCAACATTGCTTAGCTGATTTGCTTGCCTTCACTGCTATTGTTGTGCTGTGCCGACATGTCTTTGTCAGTGCGCGTTTGCGTAGCTGTGTGTGTGTGCTTGAACAGATGATTGCAAAATCCTGTTCTATGAGGGTTAAATCCCCGAAGGTATATGAGAAATATTCGTAATGCACACACCTTGAAATGGAAGTATGTAGTTGGAAATTGGAACGATGCACACATGGAATTGTTAAACATGTCTTTGTGTGTCACATACGTATTTTTATATGGTATTTGTGCAAGCGGAAACGCAATCTAACAAATATTTATCAAAATTTAAACGAGAAAATTCTTGCAGTGAAAATATTGCAAGCATTGAAGAAAGTGCAAGCAAGGTGCCAATATCATAAAAAAATTTAATTTTGATTATTTTATTCTCAACATATTTCTTTTATGTCCTCACCTCTTTCGGTTCTTAAAAAATATGAATTTAAATATAATATTTTGAAAGGGTGGCAGCCCCCTAAAATTTTTCATAATTCTTTCTAACTTAAGATACCTAAAATTCCTTTAGTCATATGCTAAAGTCAAAAAAAAATAATAAATCTGTATATGTATATTTTAAATAACGTGGCATCACCATAAGATCATATTTTTATTTTATTATTACAAAACATTTTTATTATGTTTTTTCTTTTATTTCTTCGAAAAATATCCATTTAAGTATTTTGAAAGCGTGGCAACCCTAAAAAAATTTCACAAAATTGTCACGAATTTTTTTTTTTTTTAACTTAAATTTCCTAACAACCGTTTTGCCATATTATAAACTATTTAAAAAAAAACATGTATATACAGCAAATCAGATGGCATCATCCAAAAATTTTATTTCATTTTTATTACATTCATTACGAAACACCCGTTTGAAATCCTCTCCATATATTTTCTCTTTTGTTTCTTCAAAAAGTATGCATTTAAATATTTTTAAAGTGTGGCAACCCGCAAACTTTTTCCTGAAATGTTATGATGCCTGTAAACCAGTTTGTCAAATGCTAAAACTTAAAAAAAATGTATCATCATAAAATCGTATATTAATTTTTATATTCTTTACAAAATACTTCTTTTGTGTCCTGCATACAAGTTTTATATTCAGTTCTTTCAGAAAATATTCTTTACAAATTTTGGAAGTATGGCAACCCCCAAAAGTTTTTCATAAAATTTCCTTTCTCTTTAATTTCTTACAAAAAAAATTGTATCTGCCTAAAAGTGTAGAAATATTTAAAAGAATTTTATATATTTGAAATCAGTTGGGAACATAATAAAATTATTTATGGTTGTTCTTATTTTCTTTACAAAATACTACTTTCAGGCTACAGGCTTTACATTTTGTTACATTACAAAATCCATTTAAATGTTTAGAAAGTCTGGCAACCCTAAAAATTTATATTAAAATTTTTTTGATACTAAACTTTTTATCGAATTTGAGGCAAATATATTATTAATTATTATTAATATTATTGTATTATTACACAACATGGCAACCTAACAAAATAACTTTTCAAACGCGAATTTTTCAATAACAAATAATATTTTTTGTTTTAATTTTCAATAAAACATGTGATAATTATGCCAACCTTTTACCATTCAGAATACAAGAATATACCAGAATTTGTATAAAATTTAAAAATATCTAGATAGTGAGCCTCAATATCATACAGAGAATATGTTGGGTGTCAATCTGAAATTGTGAAATAAATAAACATAATCCCATAATGAGGTATACTCACACTGAGCTTTGTAAAGGAAACGAAGGCATATATCTAGGCGGATTACTTAAACCCAGACATTAACGAGCCATTTTGCATTATTTGTCACCTTTTTGCATTGGGAAAAGTTTAACAAGCACCGACCAAATTTAAATAAAACAAATGCGCCATAAACCTAAATCAACGGACCTACAACACACATAAATCCTTAAATCCTATGAGCAGCACATAGCACTTGCTTGGTGTGTTCTATTTGCCATTTTGGTCATATGGTATTTTCGGCTTTTCTTCTCACTTCTATTTATTTTTCGTTATTCTTTGTTTTTCTATGTTTCTTTGATTTCTATTTTTTTTTTTTTTTCTTTGATTTCTTTTTTTTTTTTTTTTTTTTTTTTTTTTTTTTTTTTTTTTTTTTTTTTTTTTTTTCTAATATTCCTTGTTAGCTGGCTTATTTTATGCT
>NW_017536629.1:394371-397699 GCF_001853355.1 Bactrocera latifrons
ATTTCTATTTTTTTTTTTTTGTTTTTATTTTTGTTTTATTTTTGTCTGTACTTTTGTGGCTAATATTCCTTGTTAGCTGGCTTATTTTATGCTCGGCACCACTCATTCTATTCGATATTCGCTGTTCGCTGCACGTTAGTAACGGTAATTGAAATCCATTTGCACACGTCACACCAATCGATGACTCGGAATACGATGGAAAGGTGAAAAAATCGAAAAGCAGCCAGCAAAAACAATACCAAACATGCAGAGGTTGTTTCGTGTGTATGCGTGTTTACAAATATACACCGTTAGACGTAAGCTTAACTTATGCTTGCGCAACGTCAGCGCACAACAAAAACGAAATAAAAAACAATGCGCCGACACCTGTATGTTGAGAAATGTGAGCTAGATGCCACAAATCTTCACGCAACACTCGAAGGATGTGGCGCCGCGACGGCGAAGAAGAACAAGCGATTGTGGAAAAGCTAGAAAACCACCGGTCCGCCACCACCGTTGCCGTGACACATACCCAGCAACAACTGCGCCGCGCACTTCAGCAGCAATCAGCGGCCAATGTGTATCGACAAGCACAGCAACACAAGAACAACAACAACGAGAAAGCATCTTGTTGATTTGCGCTTAGCGCCGCACAATACACGGGCGGCGAAAGAAAAATATCAAGAAAATAAGTTAAACAACAACAAAAGACAAACAAAAGCGGAGGAAAAAATAATAACAACAACGTATAACACAAGATTAAGCTGGCTTGTGAGCGCACGGCGAGCGCAGGCAACAAGCAACGCCAGTCTGGAAAGCCAGTGCTCCTAACTGATGCGGGCATTGCCTGACACACATGTATATATGCATGCATATGTGTGCGCGCCGAGTGCTAATACATCAGCGCAAATCCTTTAACCTCTTTCGTGCTTTTGTTTTTGTTTGAAATTTTCGTTGGCTTATTTGTTTGGCACTTGGGTTGGTCTTTTGTTTTTATTATTTTTATAATATTGAATTTGCGCTGCTTACGCCTGGCTGCCTCGCCGCCTCTCTGGCTGATACGGTTACGCGTTGATGGCATAACGGTAAAGCTTTTTACGCCAAATAAACACAAGCGTAAACTTTGCCGCGCACATACACACACACTTACTCTTATGTGCATATGTGTGTGTCTGTGTGTGAGCGTGTGGCTTGGCGCGCACGTTGGCTCACTAGGCGACTCACGCGTGCTGGCGCTCATACACATAAATCAGCAAAGTGCCTTATAATCCTGCAAATGGACAGGATACATGATGCCATTTGTTTACACATACATATGTATATGGTATAGGTATGCGTGTATGCGTGTGCATGCGTGCGTGCGCTGTTGCTGGAAATCTTTTCTCGCCTTGTTAGATTGAAATAAAGTAGAAAATTAAATAAACACGCTGCTTACGTATGCGCCGCCAGAGATAATATTATTAGCGCAAATCAAACAACACATGCAACAACAACGACAACAGCAACACATGTAACAACAACAAAAACATCGTACACTTATATGCTTGTAGGCAGCAAAGCAAAGCCGGAAAGGATATACAGTAGACACGTCATGTATGCATTGATTTTTGTTTTCTTCATCGTTCCTTCCTGCTCGTGTGGACGTATCACTTCAGCGTTGTTATAATTGTTATTGTTGCTGGCGCCTTTATTTTGCCGTTTGCGGCTGTCTCTAAGCCACGTTCGTATGCTTTGCCGCCTTTAATCCGTTGCTAATAATAGTAATCCTTTTTGCGGTTTAATCGCTTGTCGTTTCTTCGCGCTTACTTTTGCGTCAATTTAGCAGTTGACGTGTTCTTTTAGATGCTCAGCGTACAGTTGTGCGCCGATTGTGGCTTATTGTAACTGTTGCAAGTACTGTTGCAAAGGCTGCTGAGCAGCATTAGTTGCATGTCAACATATTCGTCTGCCAGGATTAGCAATTCAGTTAAGCTTACAAACGAATTAACACCTGGACACGCGCTACATAGAAGGGTTTGATATTTGATCGAACATACGAATGTATTTACATGAGTAGTATATATAATAAATGAACTTCATATATATTAAAATGCTTACTAATTTATAACTGCGTGTCAATTGATTTCTTCTTGGCTTAAATGTTTAGGGACTTAGAGCTTTATAATCTCTTTTTATCGAAAAGTTTTGCCTAATATCTCTTGTTTCAATCTTATACAACCGGCAAGTTTCAGACAACATTATATGATAAAGATGCTACAATCTTCCAACATCGTGCCAATTTTGAAAAAGAAGTTTAATTTATTTTTTCGAAGATCTGACTTTAACCCTTTTGCATAACGATTATACATGCTAGACTAAAAAATCTTATACACCACTGAAACAAGAAGGAAAAGTAAATAAAATCCATATTTTTACTTTTCCACGAACTTACATGCTATAAATAATAATTTATTGTTTCACTGACTCTAACTTCGAGCTTCGAACACAAATATTTTGAATTTGGAGGCTAACTTCGAAGTCAGAGTTTATTTTCAACTTATGACCCAATTTGTTCTTTGGTCCATCACCCAAAAAGTCATTTCTGACGTATAGAGTAAAATTGGATAGTGTCGTTGCCGTCGTATATCTCCAGTGCTACCAATCACATTGTGTTATATAGTGTTGGGAGAATTTAATATTCGTTCAACAAACAAAACAAAAACAAAAAAAAAAAAAAAAAAAAAAAAAAAAAAAAAAAAAAAAAAAAAAAAAAAATCGGGGAAGTTAGAAAACAGTTACCGGTGTTCAAAAATAAGTGAAAATAATGAAATAATTCGCTATATTTTGCAATAAAAAATGGAAAAATTAAGTTCACGGAGACGATGCTGTATCAGTTCGTGAAATTATGGAGGAGATTAACTATGACTGTCATGTAAACAGCCATGACATCGCTAAGGAGCTTAACTTTCATCATCAAACGGTTTTGAACCATATAAAAAAGGCTGAAGCAATCGAGAAAAAACGGTCAGAATAGATCAACAGTTCGGGTTTCGTCTTCCATCAGGACAACGGTTTGATGGCTCGGGAAAAACTGGGAGGGCTTGGCTAGGAAGTTTTGATGCATCAATCATATAGCCCTTGCAACATCGAACTACCATTTGTTTTGGTCAATGCTGAACTCCCTTAATGGAGTAAAGTTGGCTTCTAAAAAAGCCTGTGGGAACTGGAAATACGAAAAGAGTTTTTCCAAATTTTTTTTTTTTTTTTTTTTTTTTTTTTTTTTTTTTTTTTTTTTTTTTTTTTTTTTTTTTTTTTTTTTTTTTTTTTTTTTTTTTTTTTGTTCCTCCACCGAAAAACCAGCCGTTTTTGC
>NW_017536629.1:397774-405736 GCF_001853355.1 Bactrocera latifrons
TAATGATTTTTTTACGTTTTTTTTTTTTGTTTTGTTCCTCCACCGAAAAACCAGCCGTTTTTGCCTTATAGTGTAATATACTAGAGACTTAGAAGCGTAAAAGAGTTTCACCGCCTCTCTGTTATAAGACGAGAGAGATTGACGAGTTGCATAATAAAGGAACAAAATAGCAAAATTAAACCGAAAGACAGCCTTTTTGCATTGCCAATTAAATTTACTACTCGTATAAGATTATAATTGAGAAAACATTTTTAGCTACTAGATAAACGATATGCTCGGTACGTTTTTTTTTTGTTTTTTTTTTTTTGTCATGAATTCTTGAACAACAACCGGTAGAATTAAGCACAGCCAAATTTAGAGTGTGGACAACAACCCGCAACTGAAATCCAGTTTCAACTCGATTTGAATTCGTTGAAGAATAAATGTAGTAAAATAAGATTTTTATTTCGTATGATAAATTGTTCTACATTGGCGCTTTAATCGAGCAAAGTGCCCGGTTATTTGATCAATTAACGGGTGTGCAAAAAAACATATTAGGCCGTTTTCTATTTATCTATTTATGAGATCACTGTTAAAATCGATCTAAAGCTTTATTTCTCACATCTTGAAATTGGAATTTATATGAAGAAATATATTTTTATAGTGAAACCACACACCAACCCACTCCTTCAGCACATTTCTGCGTTTCTATTCACAGTCCTTAATTTCCTTTCAATTTCGTTGCGAATATCTTTTTCAATTACTTTTTAATATAGAACTCTTACTGAACTCTTTTACGGACGTACTTACTTCTTTACGGCCGCAAGTAACCACCACTTATTACCCCAGATGTGACTCGGCCACACAATATGCGTCAGGTTAACTTGTTGCGGTTGCAAGTTAACTCAATGCAAAATACATGCACTCGACTTCATTTGTATGAGTGCCCGTGTGTGTGAATAATATTTGAGTTGCGAGCGCATAAAAAGGGTTGCAAATACACACTCACATGCAAATGTGGCGCGTGCTAGCGACGTGAGTGCAAAACAATAATATTTATGAAGCTTAAAATGCGCGCAACCGCTTCTTTTATGCGCTTCATATAGTCTTGCGATAGTTCTTAACTTCGCCCAGTCTGTTTATTTTATATGCTGATGCCTTTATGCAGTTGTTGTTGCTATTGTTGATGACAAAAACCGCTTGCACGCAAACAAAAAGTGCAGTTACTGCGTAGCGGAGGCAAGTGAAGTGTGAGCAGCACAAATTTTATTTTAGTTTGTCACAGCTTTTTCATATTTTACGCTTCCTGCTGCCGCACCTCGCCTCGCCTTGCTCGCTGCCACACTTCGTTGCTTGCGGATTAAAGTTGCAAAAATACGCTTTGGCTTCTCAGCGCTTCCACAATTGATGAAGAAAGCCAAAAATTTCCGTTTTTTTTTTGTGCTTTGTTGTTGCAGTTGAGTGCTTATGGCCGGCATTTACTTTTTGCTCGCCACTGTAGTTTTGCTGCTCATTTAACGCTTTTTGCATAAATAACTTTTGCCAGCGCCAACAAATTTACAAACGCTTCACTTTGTTTTCTTCGACGCTTCTTTTTTACGCTCCGCCAACAAAGTGCCACGGATTATCCTTCAATTTTATTTTCTACAGTTTATTTGTTGGTTTTTTTTTCGGTGTGCTTAAATTTTCGGATTTTATGCTGCTTTGCGGTTGGCATTGTGGTTGCGACACTGTGGCCGCCCCAGTGCTGAGGACTGCGCGTATTTGCCCGCTCACTTACCATCACACTCCCCCATCCGCCCACACCTTCATGCCTCGGCTCAATTGCGCTGCTTGTAATAAAAATGAAAAACTTTGTAAATTTGCGCAAACTTTTGTTAAAAGCTTTTATCTGTGCTCACTTGTTGTTGCCATCACTTTTTTTGTTGTTGTTGTTTTTGTTTTACGAACAGATTTACCTTTAGTTCTTTGCCTCGTTTCATAGCCGAATTGACGTCTTAGTTTTATTTCCTCTTTGAGTAAGTCCCGCGAGTAAGCATTCAAATTTACCGTAATCTGCCAGCGCTTCCCGCGCTTCGTGCGTATTGTCCGCTTTTCGTTGACACCGGTTATGACTTTATTACGTGTACGACTTTCTTCTCTTTTTGAAAATGTCAACCATTTTGAGTGAGGTGTTCTCACTCACTTCTCGTTCGATACTTGTCCGCTTCATTTTTCTCCTGGGAAGTACCAACTGGTCAACAAACAACAAACTATAAAATTAATGGAAATATATGAAATGCTGCAATGCGAACACATGTTTTATACCGTTATGGTAACGTCGCAAATATACGGTACTTCATTCATTTCAATTTGTGTACTTTAGGTGGCGAAGAAAAACTTTCAGAGCGCTTTCACAATGAGAAAGCTCATATATTGATTTTTGGTGTTCGAAACCTTTTTTGTATTCTGCCAGTTAGTCGCGCGCGCTGTTACATGTTATTGAATAAATCTGTAGGTGAGGCAGTTAAGTGTGTTCTCCGTGAGTCGCGCATTGGTATCCCCTAGCTCGCAGTAAAGTCATACAATACTTACTGATTTTTAATGGGGCTAATAATAAGTTGAACTCTTGAGTACTTTATTACCTCTTATTGTCAGAGTAGTCAAACAATCTCCAAAAACTCATCCAAATTGTAAGCATCAACATATTGGAGAAGTTATAGTGTCAAAACTACTTATGAATCAAAAAACTGATTTCTTTCTTGCTCATACATTTGAAAATATTATCCGTAAAATTTAAGTCGATCAGTTCGCAGATGACAGCGTGTATGAATACTTAAACTTAGTGCAATCAGCTATCAAAGATTAACCACGTCTTCGTCGATATGTTGTTTCCGAAGTCTGAAGAAAATTTCTGCAAAATGGCTGAACTAATCGACTAAAAATTTTCAATTCTATTGGTTATAAGTATAATGATCGAAAGAACTTTCATTTTTTATATCTTGATACTAACTTTTAAGCCGCCGTGAACTGTAAATTTTTGACATAAAATCACTTACTTTGGGAAGGCAACATTTTGTCAAAAATCTATTTTTTGTCTAGGCCTTCGATCGTTATATGTATTCAACTGTGGTAATAAGATTTCGTTGGTTTTTCGATTTGAGATAATTTCAAGCATAAAAAATTGTCTCACCGCTACACACCTATTATCAGAAGTCTTTCTGTAGATCGCTTAGGATGTCAAGTGCATAGAAATCTGTAAATATATTCTATTTTATATATCTATTAAATAAAATGTTACTGCGAAAGAAATGCACAAGAAAATATATTTTTCTGGCTTGCAGTTGTCTTCATTAAGACAATTAGTGCTTCTCTTTACCTATAATTGTAAACAGTTGGTTAATTAACTATCCTAAAAAGGTTTCTGATTATTATTACTATTATAACATATTTATATAGCATGATAGCCCAATTAGTTGAAGCAATAATCCGTTAATTGGTGGGTGAAGTTCCCGATTAACGCTATATGGGTTGCAGATGTAGTGATGATTTCTCTAATGCTTCGAAATGTCTGTAAATTTAAATCCTTCCAAGCAACCTCTTTTCCTACTGAAAAAATAAAAAAAAAAACATCTATAATTACTGAAGTATAGTCAAATTTTACATGTCAATTAATGCTCAATTAGCATAATGGCCTTTCCGGCAGCCACTTACTTTTGTCAATTAGTTAATTGTCTTAAAGTAATTTACTTAACTAACACTTGGTTGTTCATTGGCTTAAGTAAGATATGTAATTACTGTATTCAAATTAGCTATCGTCTATGAGTAAAAATACATTTTCGCAGAGCCTAATAAATTTATTTAAGATTATTTTTGAAAAACCAGCTTTTACTCTTCGCACAGCCGATTACTTGATTAGCATTAGACTCCATTAACAATCAGCTGTTATATTACTCTGTTCTTCATTTTTTTTTTATTTGCTCTGGTGAATAAAGTTCATCAGATGATTGCGATTTTATCGATGCACGCAACCAAATTTACAACCCAACATTGTGGGCAACATCCCGCAGAACTGCATTCTACTTACAGCTCGATTTCAATTGGATTAAGAACTAATGTTGTTAAATAAGATTTTTATTTTGTGTTATAAATCGATCTAAATTAGCACTTCAATTGAGCAATTAACTCCTATGTGAAAACGCTATGAAACGGAATTGCTAATTGACTCATTTAAAGTATGAAGTGACTCTAATTGCTTATTAATTATAAATTAATTAGCAGTAATTGGCAATTATAAGCGCTGCGAGCATACTACATATATTTATGTACGTTTACTTTACTTAGAATTAGTTGCTAATTGACTCAATCTACATGTGGAATCTACTAACTCTCTATAAATGAGATGAGTTGCTAATTGACTTAATTAAGATAAAAAGTTGCTCTAATTGCTTATTAATTATTGATTAATTACCGTCCTTTGCCAATAATAAGCACTCCGGAACATACTACGAATATTGTACACACGTTCAATTAAATTTTTCTACAGTTTCTAAATGTTTCTATCAAATCTTATGTGAACTCAATTAATAATATAATACTATTTGTATACCGTCATTTCGATCAAATCCTCGACGATGTTTGTTATGTTTGCACAGCCACATAAATAGAGAGTGTTTACTAAGAAAATAATTCCACTAGCGTTATTTCTTTTACACGTAGTCGCAATATGCCAGCCTGAGCGCATGCAACATCTATAATATATATGTAGGTATGTATGTGTGTAATTTTTTCATTTCATTTCCATAGAGTAATAAAATAAATCGATAACAACTCTTTGCATGCAAATAAAATAACTGTGCATATGTGTGAGTGTTGTGTGCGTGTTGGCGCTCGCCAATACACGGAGCTTCACTCTAACCAATACAAATAGCAAAATTTCACGAAATAAAATAAAATACGCTTAGCTGGCAGTGATAGCAAGCGAGACTATTTGAATTGCAAAACATTCGTTTTTATATAGACGAGTGATAGCTGTCGGCGTTTAAAATGCAGTTAAACATTTTGCCTCAATATTTTCTTTTGTAAATAGAAATGCATGAATAAATTGCTATTTTACGAGAATTTGAGTGAGTAGCAGAGTGAGTCAAACGAAGTTTGGCGTTGTGTTTGGGTTTTTTACGGCACTAGTGACGTCGCTTTTGGCTTATATGCCAGTGTAAGGAAGCGGGAAACAGCTGTTAGTTATCGGAAATACCTTTTTTATGCTCCATGTGTTTTCTTAATCTGAATTATAGTTGATATATAAAATATTATGATTAACATAATATTGGGTAGTCGAGAAAATCTTTTCGTATTTTGTCAATTGATGCCGTTGCAATCATATAACTCCAGTGCCACCAATCACAATATGTCAAAAATGAGATTTGAAGCTTCATTTAATAAAAGTAAATAAATTCGGTGACGCTGAAAAAATGTAACAGTAATCTCTTTGCCAAAGCGTGACCAAAATCACTATCAAAACCATCAAAAAAGAACATACAAATCATACAAAGCTAAAAAGTTAGTTATACATATAAGGATATTATTTTACTTGTTTTTGTAAACAGTTTACTAAACAACAACAAATACAACAACCTCAAAGCATTGCTCTCCGTTTACCGCCCCTAAGTCGACGAATTGAAAACGTGTTTTTTGCTTTTGCACATTTCTAAAATTCAATCAACACATTTATATGCGCGATGATGCCACTTCTTTCTGTTTTCGTGCCTCACATTGCGCTCTGCCACTACGTTCAATAGCGAAACCGCGCGCAATCATCTAATAATCATAATCATTTAAAGCGCCATTCAGCAGTCAACCAGTCATGGAATCCACAGCTCATTCATCTGCGTGCCAATGCAAAAACAACAACAGCAAGTGTAACAAGGAGTGGCGAACTCCCACAGAGGAGGCGATTTTTAAGTAAAAGCAACGAAGTAGCTGAAAAAAACTGCAAACCTGGTGTGTGTGTGTGTGTGTAAGAGGGTGTGTGCTGTGCGTGCGAATTTCTTGTGGCATGTCTGTAGCCTAGACCTGTCGTCCGCGCCGCCATCCGTTTAGTCTTGGCTACGATTGCCTGTCAAGTGCTAGATGTGTATAAGAGACAGGCCTAGACCTGTCGTCCGCGCCGCCATCCGTTTAGTCTTGGCTACGATTGCCTGTCAAGTGCTGCCAAGGCTCAGGAACGCGCGCACACACACACACAACTATACACACATGCATTACACATTCACACTGCGCTCTAAAAGTATGCCAGCTTTGTTGTTGTTTATATTTGTGTTTATATTTCAATAAACATACACATACATATATGTGTGTATGTGTGCGTGTGACGCAATTCTAATCAATTTTTATTATATTTGCAATCTTCTTGGCAGTAACAGCGTCATCGTCTTCGCTGAAGTGTCCTTTACCGTACACCAATACACGCACACATAAACGCAAACAGACACACACGCTTAGTAAGTCACACTTCCTTCCGCCAGTGCACGCCCTATAATTTGACTTGGCCCTGGCCTGCTTCTCTTCCATTTGCTTTCGATTTACTGTTTTATTGTGTTGTTTTTGTTTTTGTATTGTTGTGCACTTGAGCCAAGAGCCAACGTCTTGTCTGTAGTAGCGAGCGCCGCCGCTTCAGCGCAGTTCCTCACGTCGCCGCCCAGCGCATTAATGCGAGAATCTGTTGCGCACACACACATGCAAACATATTTATTCAGTTGAATATATTCATAAATTTATACCTTTACTTTGCCGCTACACATACGCATTTGTTAGACTGTGTCGCATACCGTTATTCACTTTTATTTACCTTCGGCGCGTTCCACCGCGCGTCGGACGCCGTCGTCCGCTACCTGTCGTCAATCGGAAATCGCACACTTGGGGCATCCTCTTCAGATTTTGTTTGGTCTTCTTTATTTATTTTAGTTTCTTGTGTGTAGTACGCACAGCGCTCTTCAATCTCATATGTGTATGTGTGTGTATGCACGTTATTTATATAGAATAGTCAGCGTGTTTGCGTTATGATTTTTAAATCAAAATTCAGCACGACCTGGAATAAATTCACTTCCGAATGTCATTAAATCGTATTGCGATACTGTGATGCTCTCTCCACACACACTCACACACAAATAGTTGTGAGTTTAAATTATATACTTAGCTGTGTGTGCCCTCACAATAGACTCCTCGAGCAGGTTCTCTTAGCAAATGCGTTTGTGTGCATGTAGTATATAATTTGCGGTTATTATATATTTGTATGTACGTTTTGCTGTTCCTTCCCCTTTTCGTATCGATTTCTTTTCTATTCTGTGATGGCACAATATGAATTTATTGATTCTGATTGAGATTTATGTGCGAGCTTTGCTATGACACTTTAATGGTGTGACACTGCGAGAAATTGGTTGGTTAGAAAAATATAAATATTCTTAAAAATAAATTGAAAAATAAAATAATAATAATAGTATGGTATTATTAATGAGCATATAACATTATATAATAATAATTTGAATAAGCACTTAATAATATAAATAGAAGGCTTCGCAGAACCCTTAAACGAGTCAGTACCCGAATATTGCATATGATTTCTTTACGCGAGAGCGACAATTTACCAAATGACTTCATTATGCGGCTGCCTCAAAATAATCAAACTTCAACTGTTATAGTAAGAAACCATTTTATAGACTATTCAATTTCATAAACATTTTATTGAAGGAGATATCTTTTCAAGTAATTGGAAGCGTAATATCAATTTTGCTATCTTATGATGCGCAACAAAATCTAAAACTGTAAGGCGAAGCACCTACATACCTGTTACGATTAAAAGTTCATACATATTTTTCGGACTACTTAGCGAAAAAAAGTATTCGAGTTTTCCCCATCAACCTTAATTTAAAGTTATATAAATTTTTTGAAACAACATGTGTTTCGGTAGGTAATTGATTATATAATAAAAAATAATTAAAAACAAAG
>NW_017536629.1:408299-459537 GCF_001853355.1 Bactrocera latifrons
AATTATAATAAATTCTAAAATGTCAACTTGATTAATTAAATTAATAAAACTAACATAAAAAACTAGGCTTTAAATAAATAAAAATGTAAGACAACAAATTTATTCAAGTTTAACAAATAAAAAGACAACATGATTATTTTAATATAATAATAATAAAAAAATACCCAAATATTACTTAAAATTTCTCAAAAACATATTTATTTAAGCGAATTTTTTCCACCTTAGTATATATAACTAAAAAGAATGTGTTCGAGTAAAAATTTAAAAATTAAATCCATGTTTCTGTCTATTTTACAGACCGCTGTCGTGTCCAGCGATTATCGCATTCAGTCGCCAGCATCTGGCTCACCGCTACCGCTGTGCAACACCGCCACCACCACCAATGCCGATGGCACCATCGCCGTACTACAGAACAACTCGAACGCAGTCAACACCAACTCCACAGCCGGCGGACCGAACACGGTGCTGCGCGTCATTGTCGAATCGCTGCTGTATCCAGTGTCGCTGGATATCTTGCATCAAATTTTCCAGCGTTTCGGCAAAGTGCTGAAAATCGTCACATTTACAAAGAATAATTCATTCCAGGTAAATATGCACAAAAGCGGTGATAAGCAAACAGTCATTTATAAAATACGTTCTTAAATACATGCATGCATGTATATGTGTGTGTGCAGTGGTTGCAAGTGAAAGGCGGCCGCTGTGAAGCATCATCATTTCACTTTATGTCAAACGACAAACAGCAACCACAGCGCGACAGCGTTCATAATTGATAAGCGCGCACATAAACACACAGGCACAAGCGAATTGAAATGTGTGTGTGTTTGTGCAAAAGTTCACATGCTCGCTTGCGCACCAAATCAAGCGTGCATGTGTGAATGCTTTAAACGAAATCTGTTTGTTATTCTTGTTGTTACGCGCTCATACGTCATACACTTTATGCTCGGCACACATACACACATACTTGCGCGGTGTGTTAATATAAATAAACATATAAATAAGCTTGTCGTCTCACACCCCCGCAAAAACGCTCTCAATTGCAGGCACTGATCCAGTATCCGGACGCCCATTCGGCCCAGCATGCCAAGAACATTTTGGACGGCCAGAACATCTATAATGGTTGCTGCACACTGCGCATCGACAACAGCAAATTGACAGCTTTGAATGTCAAATACAACAATGACAAATCGCGCGACTTCACAAATCCATCATTGCCACCGGGCGAGCCGGGCGCCGACATTATGCCCACCGCCGGCGGCTTGGTAAATGCCAATGACTTACTACTGATCGCGGCCCGACAGCGGCCATCCCTAACAGGTGATAAAATAGGTAACACTTTTACTTTTTCCGTTTTTCATTTTTTATCTTTCATTTAGCAGCTAAAGAAAAACAAAAACAAAAAATTAATTTTGTTGTATATCTTTCCTTTATTCTATCTAAGTTTGATATTATATCATTAATATACTTGAGCCGATCTGCTCTCGACTCTTTTTTAATGAAATCAGATTCGTTCACATTCGGCCGACTTTATTTGTTGTTTTTTATATATACGTTATTTTCTCTACTCTCTATTTGTCTACTCAGTTGCTCTCCTGCTGTCCAACGCTATCGCTGAGAATTATAAAATATTTTTATTAATAAATAGTGTTAATTACTCTTTAGTATTATATAACTTGAAACCAAAACTCCCAGTGTCAGTTCAGGTACAACTACGGACAATAACAGGGACATTACACCACTCACAACAGCAAAAAATACTTCAACATATATTACTATAATAAAAATTTTTGCACAACTAGGCGAATCGAGTTCTTCATGGAATGATAAACACGACAAAAGACACCTTAGTGATCTGTTAGGCTTTCAACATACACCCGCGATTAATGTGGTCAGTTTGATTGAAGTTCAAAATCAAAGGGTCCAATCCCCGACACATGTTCCTAATTTTTCGTCCCCTCCCACCCTTCGTCAGGAATGCCGATTTCAATTTGTTTTCCTAAAAAAGTTAAAAATCAAAATTACTACTTTGCAGTGAACGGACTCGGTGCTCCCGGCGTATTGCCGCCATTCGCACTCGGCATTGGCACACCACTCGCCGGCGGCTACAATAGCGGCATACCGAATTTGAGCGCCTTCGCGCTGGCCAACAGTGGTGCTCTACAAACAGCAACACCCGCTCTGCGCGGCTTCTCCAACGTGCTGCTGGTCTCGAATTTAAACGAAGAGGTAAGTCGCTGACACTGCAGTCTCATATATGTTTACATGCTGTAAGCTTACTATTTCATTTACTATCATGTAGACGTAAGTTTCTTTGGTTCCCAACAAAGAATATATGTATATATATCATCAAAACATTGTTTTTATATATTTTATAGGTTTTTATGAATAACTTATTTGTTGTTAGCGATTTAGCATCGTTTTAGTTCTTTCCTAGTTTTTAATGTTTTTTCTTTTTGTTTGTATTTAATATGCCTATGATCCCTTATATTTTGTTTTGTTCGTCTTATTTACTCCATTCGTAGGTTCGTTCGTTTTCGTTTATTTTCGTTTTGTTACACCTCATAACTGCTCGTTACTTATTCCCAAAATATGAAGTAAAGTAATTGGCAAATTTTCCAAGCTATATTTCCATAACATTTCGAACTACTTTCTAAATTTTACGCTCTCAATTATTTTATGTGTTATATAACCGATAAAATCGCCGTTTGCTAACCAAAAGTTTCACTAATTATTTTCAAATTTCAATTTTCCCGCAAGCAGCGCAAATTCTTTTCTTTACTCTGAAAGTAGATCGAGGAGAAAAGGATGACTTTTTCTTAAAATTTCAGTTGATTTTCATGATTTTTCTACTTTCAATTCCTTAGTTTCTCATCTCATCAACGACATATGCATAGATATCTAAATAGATTACTAGTGGTATCTTTTCCATATTTTCAACTTCCACTTCGATTTTACGCCAAGTACTATTTCTTACTGCAATTGAATCCTAAATATATACTACACTTGTTTTAATTGAATCCCAAATGTATACTACATTTTTTCCAGCTGTGAATCTGACAGTAATAACAAGCCGGCAATGAATAGTAAGGAAGGTCTTGCGTAAAAAATAAGATATTTGTTAAACAATAAAATAAAAATTTAATAAAAATCTCGCACTAAGAATTTACGAAATTTCACTTCAGCGAAAATCACCGTTCTATGCCGTGATTAAGTACATATAAGCCTTTAAAACAGCTTGTTTCCACAATTTGCTGAATTTTCAATTTTATTCATTAAAAAATGCCTGAAAAATAATATATACATTATATAAACGCAAGTTTGATCAACACTTGCCTTTTCAATTCCCCTTTGACCTCAATTCTCTCTCATCAAAACTTGTTCAGCTCATACTCTCTTCCATTCTCGCCGTCATATCAGTCGATTTGCTTTCTGAAAATTAGTGAATCTGCAAACATCAACAAGCATTTACAAACTCTACTTTTAATTTTTTTGTTTTACGTTTTACAAAAAAACAACTCTCGCTAACTGAAACTCTATTTTCTCTTTTTTCTGTAGATGGTCACGCCTGATGCTCTATTTACCCTCTTTGGTACGTCTGCACAAATATTATTAATTTTTATTATATTTACATAGTTGAAAAGAAAACAATGAATGAAAATCGTCTACTTACATTACATAATGCATCATTTATATTTTTCTTATGTGTTTTAAAAACAATTTTTGTTACCGCCTTATTTAATTGATACTCTCTACTGATAACTTATGACTATTTGAATGAACTCTTTCGTTATTTTCGTTTCGTTTATGTTAGAACATTTTTTAAGCTTTCTTTTGTAGATTATTCAAAATCATTTTTATTGCATAACACAGTATTATTTAGAATTATTTTTTTTTTAATTATTTAGAAAATTGTTTATTATTATTTAATTTTTATTAAAATATATTTAAAAAAAAATAATATAATTAATCAAATAACGTTTCACTTAGGAAATAGTTTTACGCAAATTTATAAAATTTAAAATTTTTAATTATATAGTAACATTGCACTTATGATTGATTTTAGGTACGCTATGTCGTAATCTAACTGAAACTCCAAATTTACCGTTGTTATATGTATGTTTATAAAATATATTGTCACCTAAAATACAACGCGATGTAACTTCACTTTTTATAAGTTAACAGGCAAAGGAGAACGATATAATAGAAACCAGTCTTATTGAAGCGATATTCAAGTTTTGGTTAAAAAATTGTTATAGATTGGTAACATACTGGATATATATTGGTTACATATTGGTTATATCTGACAGCAGCTGGTTAAAATTTTATGATACATATCTATAATATGATGTAGTGAATCGTAAGCAATAAAAAACTCAATTTCGACTTTAATACGTCGTTTTGCATTTCAGGTGACGATATGTTACTTTATAAGGGTATTTATTTTAGAATTCGAAATGTATGTATATGTATAAAATAAAGATATATAAATTAAGATTTATAAGAAATCCGACAACACGACCCAATTTCACAGTAGTCGCTGTCTATTTATGAATGTGTGGAGATGTTCTCAGTTGCCACAACTTCAAATTTTTTAAAACTAATGAGCTGTTTAAGGGGCTACTAGGATGCCGCAAGCAAAAGCCGGTCTATTTGCCAAAAATTTTGTCTAAAAAAAATTAGATATTTCATTCAAAACTTTTATTATTCCAAGTATACGTATTTTGAAAAGATTTTTTGGAATTTTCTAAGGCAAATATTAAAAATCCGAACATTACGAACTCTTTCTGGCAGTTCCTTAGAAAACAGGTGCCTCGGCATTAACAATAGAACAACTTACAGGATCAGCTGAAGTAAAAAGAAAAAAGTATGTGTTTTAGTTAAGATCATGAGCAAGATACCAGATTCCTCTTTCAAGATTCAAGGTTGAGTAACTAGAGAGAAATCTTAAAAACCAACCAAAACACAAGAGACGAGAAAAACGCATTTAGAGTTTTAAGTGACTATACAGCTGACCTCGAGTTCGCATCTTTTCAAGACTGTATCTCAAAAACTATTACACGAATAAACTTGAAAACTCATACCAATATTCAATAGATCTTACAAAGTTAAATAAGGCAATAATCGATTTTTATGATTATTTTGAAGCCTAAACTTTTCACGGCTCTATCTCCAAACTATTTCTCGTATCAACTTGAGCATTCATAATATGCTAGAACTCTTACTTCTTAAATGAACAATAAGAAAATCAATTTTTTGAATCCGTGAAACCCACTAACCGCTTAAAGAATTACTCCTAAGGAATCATATAAACGTGATTGCAATTTCAAGTTAACCACAATGCCATTGAACCACTAGAAACGTTATAAAGCCAAACTAATTAGCAGTAAGCTATAAATGTTGAAGAAGTTCCTACTAGGAGGCAGTAGACAATCTTCCCAACGCAATGCTCCCAACTAATTCACCAATTGTGAGTTCAGAAATATGCATAGGCAAAAGTATTGAAGTTCGGTGGCCCTTACACATTTTGAATAAATCAACTTGCTTCAGAAAGAGTACTTATATTTGGCAAATCACTCATGGTTGTTATGCTGTAGAAAATCTTAATGTGCTCTCCTCGTTGCTTTTTCTTCCTCTCTGTAATATGATTATTATATTGACACTTGTGGGTGCTTCGCCGAAAATCATGGCTTGTAGATTGAAGAGATTGATTGGCCCTCTCATGCACACATAGTTTTTATTTCAAATTACATTTTAAAACCTCAGCCTTACCTTTAAGCTAAGTTGGGTTAATCTTGTGTTTATATTAGGTAGCAGGTCATACTTCTATATGTAGTTTTCAGTAATGAGTTCTAGCATCCAATTTCCGTGTAAGAAATCCAAACAATTGTTATCAGATACTTAATAAGTCCACTTTAAGTTAGGTTAGGTTAATTTTGTAGGCCAACAAGCAACGCAAAGACCAACTTTATTCCTTTGCGATAACAGATAAAGTTTAGTTGTTAGATTCCTGTTAGAAATAGTCATCCTTTAGGATCACCGTTTTTGATGCGAATTTTAACAGGCTCTGCGGCCTCACTATCGATACATCCGCCAGTTTATCATACCTTGGGAACCCCAGATGCTTACAGCCTAGTCTTGGCAATGCGGGACATGTGCACAAGAGATGCTTTATTGTTTCCCTGCTCAAGACATTCCCCGCAGTCTTCTCAATATATCAGCACCATTCTACGAGCGTGTGTCGCCACCAGAGTAGTTCACTTTATCTAGAACTTTTAGTTTCATTTCAAAACTATCGGACGAGTTAAGTCAGATCGATAGAGAGCTTTATACTCCATCAGAATCCTTAATTATCTTTTTTGTTATCATTTCATGCCCCAAAAACCGACTTTTCCTCTAAATAAATTCATATTGCTTCAATCAACAAGGGTCCCTAACTAAATCATTTTCCATATATTGTAATAACTTCAAAAGCGCAAACACTCATTTATTGAGCGCTCCAAGAGTGTAGTATTACGCCAGCAACAATTTTGCATAGGTAGAAAGTTTTAGTGAAAATAGAACAATGCGAAATAATGAAAAAACTAATACCACTAGAGAACATAAAAGACAAATACTTTCATAAATTGTATCCACTACAGCGCTGAGGCAACAAAGTTTGCACGAACAGGAAACCAACTGCAGAAAACTAAAAAATTCAGTGGCAGCACACAGATGAGCTTGTTGCAAATACCAACGACAAATCCACAAATAAAGATGTGAAAAACGAAACAGAGAAGGCATACCGAAGGCAAATGATGAACTCCCACCGGACATGCACGGCCAGCAGCTAAGCAGTGCAACAGTTCGAACCGAAGGACAATGGGATAAATGCAAAATCGAATGGATTGTCGGAAGATAGAAATTCGAAAATGCTGTAAATAAATAAAGAAGCGGCAAGCGCACGCAAAGCGGCAGGCGCTCGACGATAAGGCGGACGAGCGCCGGGGCGAAAGAGACCACAGCAGCTTAAGCATAACACGATCAAGGTGAAGCAGGCGGAATAAAGTGAACAGATAAAGTGAATGCACGAAAAGGCAACGAGCTGGACCTCAGCTTAATGGATAGCACTTGGCATGGACGCTCGAAGCGCTTAGAGCAGATCGAAGAAAGCATACGCCAGGGCGACCAGACGAGCCATAAAGTAGTGGTGCCGAAAAAAAACCAAAAAATAGCAACAAAACGCTTAATACACTATGCATGCGGCCGACAAGGTAAAACAACACAGTGTTATTCACTACAAGCAGTTAACATGCGCGTTCTTGCCGCCGTCACCGCCGATGAAACGAGCCATAACGAAAAGCGCGCTTGCGGCGGACGGTGGCGCGCGGGCCAGTTGGAGTTGTTTATTTGAAAACAATTTAAATTCGTCTAACGAATTGTATTTGCGAATGAATAACAGCAGCAATGACAACAATAACAACCACAAAAGCTCGGCGCGCTACACGACTCCACGACTCCACAACTGCATGCGGCAAACGAGCAAATAAGTGAGTTTTAAAAATGCCGCAACAACAACAATGCGACAACAAAAGCAAGGAATTGCGCCCGAGGTGCCGGTTCTGCTGGGTGTGGGAAGTTCTGAACTCGTTAGAACGGACGGACGGCATCCAATTGAATGCGATAGTGGCGAGGCGGCGACGTGGCAGTGAGGCAGGAAATTGGGGCAGCAACTAACCGTAACGAAGCGTAGCAAATTCTATAAAGTTCCGTTACGCCGCCACCCGCTACACGTCACGGCGCCACATTTCGCTACGCAGTTGCTTCGACCATAGATGGAAGGGATGGGAGGTTTGGCATGCAACAATGACCAACGGTGGGCGGGCGGCGGTCCACGGCAACATGCCACCAGGTGCAAATGTGTAACGAATTTTCGTGTTTATAGGAAAAGTTTTGCCTTTTGCTTCGACAAGTGAGCGCAACGAAAAGTGCGAAAGAATAACAAAAGCACTAATGCGCTTAATTATGTGAGTGCTGTTCCGGCCGCACACACCCACGCACACACAGGCATACATTGCTGACGCTTAGCACTTTGGAAAGGAATTTCGTGCGGAATGAAGTAGGAAGAGAAACAAAAGAAAATAAAAAGCGTGAAATGCTTAGAAAAGGGGATTGCTGAAATTAGTTTTATTATTTTAAGCATAAAATGAAGTGAAAGTGAAAGTGGGAGTGGGAGCTGCTAATGGAAGGTCAGCGTAATGCAATAAAAGCTAACAAGATGAAAAAAATGTACCGTATTTCGTTGAAAAAACACGCACGCGCACACAGGACTAGCCAGGCGGCCGGCGCCTCACACCGCTATCGGCTAATGTAATGATTTTAAAGTGATTGAATTAATTGATTGAGTAATTCTCCTTAATTGCTTCTTTCGCTCTGCGGCAATCACATTAACTTGCAACATGCAACAACAGCGTTGTGCGCCTTGCTGCGTATGCTTCACTAGCTGCAATTGCCGCTCTTCCAATCACTTATTTCGCAATTATTTGGACTTGGAAAATGCGAGTGTTGAAAGTGAAAATCAAATAAAAGCATTTTTGGCACGATCTTTGACTTAGCAAAGGGGGACTGTAAATAAATTGCAAGATGGAGCAGCTTTTCCGAGTATTGGTTGTGCGCTTGACCGGCGGCAATGTGTGGGCGCTCACGAGAGATGGATGAAAAGCTGAGAGTGAAAAATTAAAATTAAAAAAAATAAAAATGAAGTAAAGTCAACACGAAATTCATGCACACTTTATTGAACTCGGTTGCATATCTGACCATAACACACACTCCACTTTCCCATACGCACCTCAAATAGCCCCACGTGCCCCGCCAGCGCATTCGTACGTAAAACAATAAAATTAAATTTACATGCCAACATTCCAACAAAACAATAAAAAAAAGTCCAAAAAATATATATCAAAAATAGCTACGGCAAAACAATAACAATAACACAGCGCCAGTTTCATTACCACAATACAAAATTTCAACAGTAAAAGCCACTTCACCTCAACTCACCACACACTACTATTGCCATGCAGTCCGTCCTGCAAGCAAATGCACACATGCGTCGCCATGCAGCTGTTTGCACGGCAAATACTTTGCTGGCCAATTCATTTGCTTATTCAGCCAGTCTGCACGTCGGTCAGTCGGGTCACTCTACATTTTCGGCGCGCCATTGGTCTCTCAAGTGAACCTCAAACTTCGGTTTTGATTTAGCTTTGCATGAGCAACGGCCATAATACGTAACTGTGAGTTTGATTCACATTGTTTGTTGTTGTCATTGTACAAGTTGAATGTGTGTGCAAATTATGAGTATTAAGTGCGCCACAAATGAAGCAAGGGTTCTGCAAAGACGGCCTTTCGAAAGTAAGCAAATATTTAGTTCGGGAAATAAATACTTACCTACGTGTTTATATTGGAATTTTGAGTGGCAAGCTTATTTGGTTTAGTTCGGTTCTTCGTCTGCCATTTGCCTGAGCCACCAAGCTCTGTGGTTTCTTCGCGCAGCTTTAGCTTGCTTCAGGCCAACTTTACAACCGATAATAAAAGCATAATAAAAATTAAAAATTCTTTTGTATTTGCTTGTTTTTGACTTTAATGGCGTCCGCATATTTTTTGCACTTTAATTTATAAACACGATCCTTTGTTTTTTGTTTAGCAGGTGAAATAATTTACAAATTTAGAGAAAGATCTTGAATGATTTTGTTGTAGTCATTTCAAGATATATTTCCTCCCAAAAATTATTATTTGCTTCCAGTGAACATAAAATGATTATAAAATTCCTCTATTTTATTTTCACGAATACTTGAGAAGTCATTTTTATATAATTTTTCAAATCAATACAAAAAATATGAATTTCGGTTGACAAAACAGAATTTCCCTTTATTTTTTTTTTTTTTTGTTGGCGCGCTGCTGCTAAATCCTTAGTTTTTTCTAAGTCTATAAGAGTGCTGAAGCCATTCTAGTACTGATTTTAGAAGTACATTGAAAGGCATTTTCAACTTAAGCGGGTGCATTGCAAGTCGGAGAAAATGCTGCCGGTTACACTATGCTAAAGCCATCTTCCAAACACGCTCACATCTCGAGACGATTTGCAAAATCAAAATATATTCTTAAAATATCAAAAAATATTCTTTATATCGTAACCTACAATGCAAATTAGCGTAGGCATCATCAAAAAAAAATTTTAATTTGCTCTCAGATATGGTAACCAATATATTACTATTTTATAACCAAAACTCAAGTGTATCATAACCAATATGTAACCATGTTCTAACTAAAACTCAAATTTCATTTCAACTTGTGAAGTGTTGTTATATCGTTTTTCCTTCACTTGTAAACTTCAGAAAAGTAATGTTTCATTATTTAGCATTTTAGATGACGATATGTACGAGTATAGTAAATTTACGTAAAAAAATCGATTCTGTAAACTCAGTGGGTATAACAGCTAATAGCATAGTTTTAGGCTGTTTGTTTTGTCAACCGTCATTAGCTAAGAAGAAAGTAGGAGAATACTTAAGCCTTTTTTCTAGTAATTTGGGAAAATATGATTATTTTATAACGATTCAAAGAAAAAAAAATATTTAATTTAAATCTTAAAAAAAGGTGAACGATTAAAAATCCTTTCAGACGAGTCCATGCCCGTATATCTGCATATAAGCGAACTAGCGCTACAGTTTTTGAGTTAATGTTCTAAAATTTTACGCTCGTTCTTTCCTACCCAAGAAGCTGCTCATTTGTCGGTACGGTCAATGTCGAACAACTATAGCTTATAGCTGTCATACAAACTGAAGGACATGACATGCGTCATACATACATGCGCCATACAAAACTCAACGATCCGATTAAAGTGTTTGTATTAAAATCTTCTTTCATTGACGAGATATTTTTGTAGAAATTTTGCATGGATTATTACCTAAAACAATAATAAAATCCTCAAAGAAATTTCTCAAGTCGGACCACTATAGCATATAGCTGCCATACAAGCCCAGCAACCGGATTCAAGTGCTGGTATGAAAACGTTTTCATTTGGCAATATATCCACGCCAAATTCTCCATTTATTATTTCCTAAGACATCGTTATAATCTCCGCACATATTTCTTTTTTTTTATATCTGATCACTATATCATATAGTTGCCATAGGAAACTTTTGTACTTGTGAAGGGTAGCATAGCCTCAGTGCAGGCGAACTTAACGTCTTTTCTTGTTTTATTATATTAAATACATATATATAAAAGTAAATTAGTAAATTCCAAAACGGTTTTAGATACCGTAAACTGACTAGTTGCAAGCGCACAACCTTTTCATCGTATACCTTAAGCAGTCAAGTAGCCTTCAGTGCATTATTATCAAATAAAGTACATGCAGACATATGTACATATTTGGCATGCGCTTCATTACCAACTGAATTTATATTTCTGCTTGAATCATGGACGCATATACACATACAACAGGCACACTTTCAATTTGTCTCTTTCGAGGTCTTCAATTTCGTTCCTAAGTCGCACTAACTCGACTGCATGTGCCATTATTATGGCTCAGTTTTCATATACATATGTGCGTGTGTGCGCATTTGTGGACTTATAATTCAATTCTATTTTCTGAGCACTCTAAATGTGCTAAACAACAACAACACACGCTTAGTCGTGTGTGAAAATGTAATGAAATAAGTGAAATAGTTAGAGAACACATGAACAACAACTACAACAAAAGCAAGAAATAAATAAAAATACAATAAAAATGTACATTTCAATTTGTTGCATAAACATTTAATGCAATGGAGCAGAAAGGCCACTGCTGGCAACGCACATAAACCTGCTCAGAGAGCAATGCGAGGAGAAAAGGACGAGAGGTGCAAGGGAGCGCGGCATCAAGAAATGAATAAATGCTTGTGTAAGTGAAACTTTATAAAGTTGCTACATAAATCCAGCTGTTATTGCGCACACACATGCATATAAAATTGTATAAATATGAGTGTGTGTTGCATGTTCCTACTGAGTCCAATGAGGATTGAGCGTCGAGTCCCGGGGCTTCGTTTGCTTTATTTACTTTCGGTATAGTTTCAGGATAACTGTATTTGTTAAGTTCGCTTGTTGTAACGGTTGTTTGTTTTCATTATTGTTGTTGTGGATTTTGTATTAAGCAACAAAAGACAAGACAAAAGCAACAGAAACAAACATAATTGCCACATAATGGATTTGTTGCCACAATTGTTTTACGGTTTATCTGCTGTATGTTGCTGTGGCAAATGTTTCGGTTGTCTGCACCAATATTCTTTGCGTATTTCACAGGGCGCTTGGTGTGGGTGCTGCCACAAATCGTAGTTCATGCCGCAAAATCCTGCTTCTCCTCCAACTAGCTGACTTTGTCGCCGCCAGCCGCTGCTTTGTGTAGCAGTTGCTTGTTGTTGTTCTAAAATCTAGTTTTACTTTGATTTGTGTGTGTGTGTGTCATAAGGGCTATTGTCAAACACACTTATTTCCTGCAGGCATATCGCTCACTCCCTCTCCTTCTCTCTCTTTCTTTCCTTCTCTCTCTGTCTATCTCTCTCTCTCTCTATGAAAGGCGCTTCTGTCTGTTTGCGTTTGTTTATAACGGTTTGTTGAATTGAATTTAATTTGAATTTAAATTCCTGTCTCCAGCACATGCCAACGTTGGTGTAGCAAGCTCACTGCATAATCTGCTTCTTGCCAATCAGCAGGCATAAATAATACACACACACACACCCCGACACAGTTACCTTCAAAGACACAGCGCGTGCTCATAACTTAAACCAACACTTCTGCGGGCTATTCAATATTCCTGTACCGCCTTAGTTGATATTCAACATTTGTTTGCAACTTGCCATTTTTTATGATTGTCGTAATGCTCCAACCCTCAGCAGTCTCGCTGGCCTCGGTGCTGAGGCAAGCGGCTAAGCCTTGGACAGACATTAAATAAACTGATGACAGCTTAAATGTCAAATTAAGAGATCAGTACAACAGTTACTCTGTGGTACTACGACCTAACGGCAGTCTGGAGTTGAAGTGTATAAATGTTGCATTCTACATTGTTGCTGTGTGTGAGTTTGTAATAAAGTGAAGTTTATTTCATTTGCATAGAAATCCGTTGTAAGTACAGTTCACGCAACATGTGCGCTGTAACGGTATTTGAGAAAATTACTTTATTTAAACTTTTTTTTTGTTTGTTTGTATATTTGTATGTGTGTGTGGAATAATATTGGAAAAATTTTTATACTTTTTATCAAACGGACAGCAAATAGCTTCCTATTTTTACTTTCTCATGAAAGGTTTTGTTTTTTGTTTTTCGAAAGATTAACTTTTCTCTGTGACACAGAGGTGGGTGTGCAGTTACAGACAGAATAAAGAGCAAAATATAAGTTTTTTCGAATTTAAAGTTTTTCGAAATTTAGTTTTTTCGAAAATCAGTTTTTTCGAAATTCAGTTTTTTGCAAAGTGTTCGAAATTGAATTTAAGAAGTCGCGTATTAAAATGTTCTTTCGGTTCCCTGGAATCTTTCTGCCTCTGTGGCGGTTGGCCCTCATTAAGAAACTGCGAAAGGATTGAAATGTCGCTGTAAATGCTTCGTATGCTTTGTATATGCCTTCACTTACCAAGACGGTACGAACATAAAGACGATTTTGATCGAAACCTTAAATGAGACTGTATATTTTGTGGTAGCTATACTGATCCAGGAACTTTAACCCTCTTCTAGTCACGGCCATCGTTAAAGCCACCAATATTGAGTTCACTACCACCAAATAAAAGAGTCCTGATATTCGACCTCTCTTCTTCACTTGTATACACCGTTTTCAATTTTTAATTATCTTAAAAGCGGCATACATTACTCTCAATGCCACTCACCCAATCAGTATTATGATACAATTTGCACTTATTTTATCATAATACTACTGTTCCAGTTAGCTGATTTGAATTACCACCAATTGCCGTAATCTGTCATCTGTCGCAAACACAACATCATTCACTAATATCCCTAAACAGCGCACTTAAATCCCGTGCACCGTCACCGCGTCTCGCGCGCAGTCTGAGCTTGCGCTGGTTTATTCAGTGGCCGATTCATTCAGTGGCTCTGGTAGACGGTTGATCTCATCAGCCGTGTCAATCGCTACAAATTACGGCAATCCTATCAGCGTACGCAAATCGCTCTTTACACCAGCGCGCTGCAACCAACTGAAGCGCGTCGAGGAAAAAACTAAAATGATGTGCTATTCTGTGCTGTCACACAAACGTAGCTGGCGCCGGCATCGTCCATTACACGCTACGCGCCGGATTTAGTTGAGTGACTTCTTAAGTGGCAAAATAGCACATTTTATTGACTGTAATCGGATCAGCTTGTTGCTATTTATACCTATATACTATTTATACTTAAGCCACAGCATCTGTTGCGCCAGCAGAAAGCTGACATAGCAGCGTTGTCTTCGACAATTTAGTCGGCGAGGCAATCGCTATTAAATGACTTCTTTCGCGGAATGGTTAAGGGGAGGCGATTGTGGAGTATATACAAAATATTCACTCTGAGGCAAATTGTTGGAATTTAATGCTTTGAAAAACTTATATTCAAAAGTGAAAAGAGCTGAAAAGCTGATTTTGAATAGTGTGAGGTAATTTGGAATTATCTTCCTTTAGTTACTTAACACAAAAACTGAAGCTTAAGACGATTATTTGTGCACCAAACATATAAGGTTCGTTATCACCATTTATCTTTATTTTAGTCGGGTAGAAATCCCTTCTCGTCCAGGTGTTTCTGGACCTTATGCACAAAAACTATATTAATATCTTACAGTTCATAAATTGGGCATATGGCTTGCGCACACATTTTTCAAACGGAGAGGAAAATGAGATACCGTGATAGTTTTTGTAATATTCTACAATTTATTTTTGAAATTACTTTTGCTGTTTTTGTGGTGATACTCAACAAATGGCAGCAGGTCATTTCTAATTGCTGCCGTCGTATACAAGTATGATTTCTTCTCAGCTGAAGAAAAATTAATTGAATGGAATGAAAGTACTATTAATATCGGTGACAAGTCATTTAGTCAAGTTAGTCAAGTTAGTATCAAACTTAAGAACATGTTTCTGACATAAAAAGATCTCTGGAAATATATCACGGACTTCACAAGCAATTCAAAGCCGCCACTTTGTGACTAATATTGAGATGATAGGACACAAAAAGGAGGAAAACAAAAGACAGCGCAATAGAAGACCTTAGTATTAAGAAATTCCAGTCAAGGGTTCTTGTAGATATAAGATAAAGAGTAGAGAATCGAACACACCTATACCAGCTGTTTAAATCAACCCGCAACACTTACTATGTTATGCGCTGTCGCAAAAGCCTTTTGGCCCAAAATCGATCTTGTGATCCCTTTGTTCTCAGTCCTGTCCTAACTTTTGGGGCTTTTAATGAACCATTTCCCTTAGAGAGTAATGCTCAAAACTAGCAAGCAAATGGTGTATCGATGGCGACTTATATACAGAACATTTTCTAAATAATATCTATTTATGCTACTACTAAATCTAACTACTAAATCAAAATATAAAATGTGAGCAAAACGCTGATCTAAAAATCGAAAAGACAAAAAAAAAAAAAAAAAATAACGGTAATACGCAAAGCGAAGCAATAAAGCAAAGAGGGGAGGCACAGAATGTGGCAAATGTGACGATGAAAAATGCGCACGTCACTGAAAGAGCGACACTGCGCCATAAAGCCTAATGGCAGCAATGATGACAATGCCGCCGATGATGAGTGTGAAATCACAATAGCACAGCGCTCCAGGCGCAGCGACGCTAAGGCGGCTGAGGCAGCGGGGCAAGCACTTTCAGATCGTAATCGAAAATTTTATGTGCAAATATGTGAGTTTTGCGGCAATTTGCGGCAGGTAATAGTTAAGCCGGCGGATGAGGTGTCGGAAATGAATTGGTGACAACAGCAACATCACAAAGTAGCGCACACGCACGCACACAGATATGTATGTAAATGGGTTCGTGTGTGTGTGTGTGTTTGCGCGTTATAAGGATCTCTTGCGGCGTTAAGTGTGCCAAGTAAATAATTATGTGCGACAGCTACTCTCGCCGTCAGCCGACACACAAAGTCTACCCGTGCATGTGTATATGTGTGTGTATGTGCTGTTGTGCGCTGCTAGCTGTTGCTACTTTGTCGCTTGCATTGCAAATGTTGTCTTTGTATTCGCATTATCAATATTTACATACGCTCCGGCGTTGCACGTAGCAGCACATAGATAATGCCTGCTACGGTCGAGTTAATATACCCAAGCACTTGTGCAATTTACTCACACGCACACACACACGAGCGTGCCTTGGTGCTGCGCCTATTCTTATGTTAATAGTGGCACGCACGCACGTAGCAACAATTTCACTTTTGTTAACAAGCCGCACGCAAATATACTTGTTTACATACAAATTTACATCTTTGTGTATGTGTGTGTGCAAACTCATTACAACAAATACATGTGCTCGTTTCACACTCCTGCCAAGCATGCAAATATTATATGCTCTTGAACTTTATTTCCCTCCATTTAGGCGTCTTGTCTGCTCTGGCATATGTGTAGTATGTAGCAACTTGCCACCACCACCTTGCCACATTGGCAAATACAATCAAAAGCAAATATATTTACATATTCAATGAAGTGCCACGCCATCAGCTGCTTGTGTGACATGCTTATTACATTTGCTATTGTTGTTGTTTTTATTGTCGCACATTGTTGTGCATTCTATTGAAGTGTATCACATTTTCAATTATTATAGCAAAATTTTCTGCAAAACTATGCAAGTATGTGGCACGCACAGCCTTTTTTAACGCTCCTTTGGTCTAACGGCACCCTTTTCTTGTGCAAATATTAAGCGGTTTTATTTATTAGTTTTGACAAACTGCTTTGTAGTGGATTTTATTTACTCAAACCATTATGAATTTCTATAGTGTTGTTCAGGCAACATTTTGTTGCGATACATCAGTGTCGGCATTATGCAATATTTTGGCGCTTGAATGTCGCTTCTAAGCAGGCATATACCAGCGCTAAGAACGAAAAGTGTAGTTACTTACAGGCATAACACATATAAGCATGTATAATGTGTTGCCACACACCTCACACCCCACGCAGCCACACACATGCACACTGTCATCCTCATCTCTCATCTCCAACTAATGATTTTACAACACTATTCTCTCATTTTCCGACATTCTTTTCTTTTGCAAATTTCTTTGCACTCATTTTACTTCACACTCTCATCAAATATGCCTCTTCAAAACTCATTTCCATGTTGCAAGGCAATAAAAACCTAATCAAGCGCAATTGCGTCGATTATGCCCCACAGCCGATCGCTGACTCGACAGCATTCCTATTGATTATGAACTACTTTTTCTGCCAATTGTTAGTGTTATTGTTATAGCAGGCACTTGCGATTTGCATGCAAATTTTATTACGCTTCGCCGAATTCTATTTTTATGCAGCGAATTTTTTCTTCAAATTTTCTGAATGAAATGGCATTTTATTATTAGTTAATTTGCCGAATGATTGATCGTTGGCATTTAATTGTGCAATAAAAATGTATGTGCATTAAGGATGTAGCAAAAAACGTTGCGCTTGAGATGCGTGCAATTATATGCCCATGTGTCATTCACACACACGCACATACATATATCTGTTACTACATTTCAGCATAAAACTCGTGAACAGTTATGGTACTTTTTTAAGCCAAAACTTTTGCTAAAAGCTCATATTTGCGCCCAATATTTACTTTTACTTAGCTGTACCCTGCCACCTTGTCTTTTCCCTCGCCAGCTCCCATTAAAGTTTTTTCAAATCTTCGCCACTCATCTTTTGCTCCGACTCACCTGTGCTCACTGTGGTTTTAGTTTTCAAAGAAATATTGTAAGCTAGCAGCCGCAAATGTCGTTCTGCAGCGCCACTGCGTATGAGTAATGTGATGATGTTAGAGGTTGCGTATACGTCAAGTCGTTCATTACAGATTTGCTTGCTTTTGACATTGATGTTATTCTAAGTTGGTTTTTGCGTATTAAACTGTTTACCAACACACACACAAACTTATTACAAGACACATGTTTGCTTACGTGGGTGTGTGTGGTTGCATTTTTCAAGCAATATTTACTTTTCTAAGATTTGTGCATTGCACTAATTTTTTGTTGGTTTTAGTAAAAGTTGTGGTTAGCAAAAGTTTGGCGTTAAGAATCCTTGAAAACGATGGTTTGCAGATTATATATTTATAATTCATATTAGCTTTTATCTAAAAAGTAAAAGCAACAACAGCGGCATATAGTGTCACACCAACTGGTTTCGTTTAAGCTCTCTCATTTTTTAAGCGCTTTGTTTGTTATGCTTATTTTTTCTTGTGTAACCAAAATTTAATATTCGCTCAACTGCAGCCAAGTAACAGCTTCATATTAATTTTGAATATTTAAGCGTTGTGCTTTTGGGTAAAAGCTCCTGCCAGCAGCACCGCGTAACGGTTTTACATTTTTTAAAAGCATTGAAATCCGCTTATCCTAAGCTATTCTTATGCCATAAGCTGGAAAAAACATATTGTGATTGCGTTAATTGACAGAATGAGCTTAATTTGTACTTTTTAAATTTGCTATAACTGTAAATGATAAAGTATTTAAACTAAATAATAAAAAAGAAATCTCGTTTTTATATTTCAAAGAGTAATATGGAAATATAAATAATTTTCAGCTAAGCTCATTAACTGTAAAATATAGATGTTCACAGAGAAATATGCGCAAATACATATTTTTTTTAATTTTGGTAATCAAATAAAAAGTCATGAGCTTTGCTTATACTAAAAATAAATAAAAATTTCACTCTTTAAGGGGTTATACTCACTTGTGAATTTAAAAAATATTTTGGTTTTTAAGTATGTCGAATGTACACATATATATATATATATATATAATATTCCTTAAAAATTTGCAAATATATGAACAAAATTTCGAAAAATTTAAATTTATGTATTCGAAGGCTCCCGTAATGTAAATGCATTCTTCTCCAAACCCTAACTACAGAGGCGGTGAAAAAAGTCTTTCTGAAACGTTATCTTGACCTTGCCAGACGACCTTCTCAGCTATATTTTCCAAACAATGATCGAAGAAATACAGAATTTGATAGTAATTTGGATTTTTAAGCCACTCCGAGTAAGAAATTGTTTCTAGCTTTCACTTTTCGTAGACACAAATGATCTTTAAAAATGTTGTGAGCCACTCTGAATTATAATTTTTTCCACCAAACATTTTTGGAAAGCTAGTATTCTGTGAAAAATCAAAATTTTGACGAATCTTTAGTATTAAAGTTCCGGCGAAACTGCAAGTCCTCTAGAAAAAAAATATATTGCTATGTAGTAATCTCAAAATTTATGTGAAAAATTCATAGAACCAAATTTTTGGTTTTTTTATATTTATCTTGTATCTTTTTTTCTTTCACGAAATGTGGTAGAAACTTTCCTCCTTATAACCCAAACTTACTGTATTTTTTTTTTTAGTGCAAAGTATTTATTATTGCTCCTTATATGGACTTAATATCGAATAAAAACATAATTTTCACTAAAAAATCTATGGAAAAAAAGTCAGGAATCTACATCAACTTTATCACAAAATGCCAAAAATAACCCACTTCACTGATTTAAATTCCTTTCAGGTCACTAAATGGATTTTTGTTGCTATTTTTGTCAAAGAAAATTACATTTTTAAAATCAAATCACACCTAAAACTAAAATATTTTCTTATGGCCGAATTGCAATTTGAGTAATTCAAAGACATTAATCTCACCTACACTCTCCACACGCTCCTCTAATGATACTCTTCTAATAAATAAACCGTTATTGTGCGCTATTAACCTCACACCTGAACGCCAATCTTGTTTATTTGAACCCTTCGCATATATTTATTATTTGCCTAGCAGCTAATGGCACGCTTGGGAATCTGCCGCAATAATGTTGATTTGTTGCACTCAGTGCTTCGCCACACACTAACAACACCAGCGCTGGCGCCAAGTCAACGTCAGCAAGCATTGATAGCGCTTGTGAATCCGTTTTGCGCAAAAATAATTTACTGTCAAGTAAAAGCACACACACTTCGAAGAAGCATAAAAAATAAGCAACCTTTCTTGCCACACAACATAACAAACACACGCCGCTCCTCTCTGCTATTGCATTGTGCAGCGCTCCACAACTATTTCATCATTCTTTTCGCCAGCAGAGCAAATATTTTGCTTCGAATTGTTAACTTGTTACTCGTATTTGCTTGTGGGGCACAAGTCAAGCGCACGGCAAAGTGAATAAACGGTTGCTTGCAACATTGCGAAACACACTTGCGCTGCGCTTCTATTGTTGCAACAGCATATGCCGTCAGTGGCCACTGTTGACTTCATTTCCGCTTCAACGTGCACATCGAAGCCATCGAGCAACCATTCGGCCCCTGCGACGTCATCGACAGACGTGCAGCAAGTGCAGCCAACACACCTTTACGTACCAGTTTGTGGCAGCATTGACGCTGGATGCCAGCAGCATGCTGTCAGTTGCCTGTTGCTGCCCGACTGTCTGTTTGACTGACTGCCCGGCTGAGTGGCAAGTGTAAGTTGCCTTGTTGGCTCCATAGTCCCTGGTGGATTTTGAATGTTGCGCATTCAACATTGAAAATTCTGCCAGCATTTCAGCAGATATTTTTATTTCACTGCCTCTTAAAAGTACTGTGGATATGTGCTATGCGGCGGTGTGTGTGCCGACGTAGGTTACTCTGCGCCCTTTGTGCAGCGGCTTGCCTGTGCCTCGGCTGTGTGCGGTTTGTTTATGCATTCGGCTGTGTAAAATGGATTTACTTCTTGGCATGCACAATTTTTCTTCTTCAACACAAGTGCTGCACTCAGTCGCACACACGTCCCAGCCACCGCGCATCCCTTAGATGGCTTGAGCTGCAAACGACGGTGCTATCCATTTTGCTCACTGCTCCCCCCACTGTTCGGTGGTTTTGCCAAATAAATTCACTTTTCTACCATTTTTACTTTCGGCTCCTGTCAATTTCTTTACCATTTTCCAAATTCGGTTTCTGCTTTGCATTTGGTAAAGTCACTTTGCTCACTGTTTGTTGTGCAATTTTTTTTTTGCTTTTAAATTTTTTTTTTAGTTTTGCTCTGCCTAAGCCTTGGCGGACCGCTATCAATGCTCAACAGTGTGCTTCGTGCTGCAAGTTTGTGCATTCAACTATAAATTCATTTATGTGTGTGCATATGCCTAATGGTACTATGTGCATGTGTGTGTGTGTCATGTTTTGTGCGGCCAATCTTTATTTACTCTTGTTGGCCACTAAACAACAATTTGCACTTTTGAAAATCGTCTTTGGGGTCAATTTCTCCATTTGAGTTTGTGGCATTTGTGTTGCTCTGTGGTTGCAATCGCTTTTGCACATAATTCGCTTTAGTCAGTGTGCATTTAAGCACTAGTTCTAAGTTTTTTTTTTTTTTTTTTTTTTTTTTTTTTTTTTTTTTTTTTTTTTTTTTTTTTTTTTTTTTTTTTTTTTTTTTTTTTTTTTTTTTTTTTTGTAATGCTCTCTCTCCTCGAAAAAGGTGTTGATCTGCTGTGTTTACTTGCCTGAAAACCACGCATATCTTCCATTGATTCTTTGCTACTTTGCTCTAGACTTTTCCTGCAGTCTTCTCGATCTGTCAGCACCATTCGGAGGATATGTGTGGCCACCAGAAAGTGACCAATTAGTATCACGATCAGGTTCCTACAATATCTTCTATTGATTGCCAATGGAAATTTTGTGCACTTTCGATCTACCGTTTTGCACTGCGCTTCTGCACCCAGGTAGTTCCTTCCATCGTGCTTTGATCTTCCTTACCATTCCTCCGACCAGATGTTCGTACAGACAATATGGATTTCCTAATGTTGCTCAAGTTTTCGGGTGTTAGCCGTACACCATTCTTGGCAATATCTTCTCATATTTCATTGCCCTCCATGCCTTTGTTGCCTGGCACCCAGTAGAAGTGAAGTTGCTTGCTTCTGGCAACACTTTCCACTGCTACCATGATTCCCAAGACACTCCTGGCCGATATGCGATACGAGATTCATGCCTTGATTGCTGCTTGGCTGTGTACATAGTTGTTGACTCTGGAATTGCCTGTAATTGCGTTATAAGCCTGTTCCACGGAGTTTGCAATAGCAAAGATCTCAGCTTGAAATATACTGCAGTAGTCCAGCAACTGTTTTAATAAACAAGTCTTACATATATTTACAACTTTTAGTGCGCTCCATAACCTTGAATTTATAAAAATCTACGACTCTTAAACACCGAGAGCTACTAGAACTAATTACATATTTTTTGCTTCATAAATCAGTTAAGAATTTCTAAATGATGTTTTTATCAACCGAAACTCACTCTCTCTTTGGAGAGTCATATATTGGAAAGATTTGGTTGCAGTCACAATAATAAACGGTTATTTCTTACGACTTAGCCAAATATCTTCGAATGTTGTATTATCTTGAAGATAATAGGAAGGAAATACTGTTTGAAAATGTTGCACTTTACTGGCATATGGTCTAAAAGTAATGAAAAAAGTGTAAAAAAGAATTATGTTAAATTAATTTTTTTTTGTTTTTTAATTTACAAAATAACAACAGTCCGTTTTACTAAAGGAACAACAATTCATGACAAAAAATCATAAGCAAGTTGAAAATTTCATTTCTTAAAATGAGAGAAATTACATACTTCGACTTCAGTGCAATATTTTAGCAATATTTTTTCAACTGCCAAAGTTAATGTATTGGCTTTATCAAGCCTGCGCTGACACTTAATTTAGATACTAACAAATTCAATCAAAATAATAACCTAATATATTCTCACCTTCACGACCGAAAGAGACACTTACTTAAGGCTAGACAAATTCGAATTTAGACTTCCTCTTCTCCCTGTTGACATAACATATATAGTATAGTAAATTTATTGCTACACTTCCCGACAACACAAACACCGACACAAATATATGAAACTTTCCTGACGTTTCCAATTTTGAGTTGTTGCCGGCTGCACACCGTCACCACCGCCGTGGCATCCCTTAGGAGTTGCCTAGAAAATGTCTCGCGGCAGCGCGCCGCATTTAGAGGCGAAAGTTTTTGAAATGTTGCTTTTTATCGTAATTTATTGTTTGACAAATATGCCAACGAAGGTGGTCGGCTCCGTGGCGGCAGACGTTCTCCAGGGAGAGCGCATTAGCGTTGTGTTTGACGAAAGTTGGCGGCGCTGGCATTGTAGTGCCGCATAACAGTACACCGTTGGTGGATTTCAATAAGCCAATATAAATGTGTGGGTGTGCGTATGTGCGTGACCCTCACATACTTATTTTTAAGGCATTAGCTATTATATAATTTTATTATTTATTATGCTAAGTAGGCTTATTTATTACGTTAGATTTAAAAAAAATGTTTTATGATTAAATATTTTTTTTTTTTTATATATAAAATATGATTGCTTTTTATAAGTAATTTATAAAACAAAGTAATGTTGTAACCACTTGCAAATAAAAAAATTTTTATTTTTTTTTTTTGAAAATTAATTTTTGTTTTAAGAAATATTATAATTGATTACAGCCAATGATAGGAGAAATTTTGATTTTTGTCAAAAAATTCTGAAAATTTTACACCTTAGAGTGACTTATAAAATTTAATGATTATGAAAAATCTTGTACTTTAAACTCAACTGACAAATATAACAAAAAATGTTGTGTGCAAACTTAAATACTCTGGAAAAATAGTTTCGAAAAAACGCCTTTAAAGTTTTGGGAGCCCATATTTCGGAAAGTATTTATCGGTTCCAACACAAAATTTTCGACGAATGTTCTATGTAATGTAATAATGTACATGGTCACCTAAAATGCAAAAAAAACTTAACAGCACTTTTCATAAGTTTACAGGCGAAGGAAAAACGATATAACAGAAACCACTAATATTGAAACTAAATTTGAATTGTGGTAATAAACTGGTTAGAAATTGGTTATCTGACTCTCATATTGGAAAAAAATTTGAGTTGTTATAAAATGGTTAAAAATTGGTTATAATATCTAACAGTGATTTTCGATTTGGTTATAAATTGGTTATGTTTGTTTAAATTTTGACAACTTTATAAGTATAGAGACTCAAACATTATTAAAATTGTCAAAATTAGCGAAATTGGAGAAAACATTGTAGGTACCGTTAGTATAATATTTCAACGCTTATGGCTATATTTTTATATACTTTATGCTATAGAGAAACTTTTGAACACATGCCGGTTTAGTTTGGTAGCATATTAATAAAAAAAAAAAACTTTTTATACAAGATATTTAAAAAAAAAAATGTATATTTAATTATCCTTATATACATATGTATACGCTAGATACTCTCAACAAGTTCTAAATATTTCATTTGTTTTCATTTCTCACAATTCCTCTACTTTCTTATCAATACAAATAATTTCCACACTTTTTCAATAAAAAAAAAAAATGCAACACCACATTCAAATTAAAGTTTTCACTCAATAATCTCTGTTTTTTATTTCATTTCATTGCCGACAGGTGTTTATGGAGATGTGCAACGTGTGAAAATCTTATACAACAAAAAAGACTCAGCTCTCATACAAATGGCCGAACCACAGCAAGCCTATTTGGGTAAGTACCACAGCGCCGTTTGGGTCCAACAAGTGACCCACTGCGCTTTTTTACAACAACTATGCAGACATTCGTTGTCTTTTCTCGTTTTCTTTTCTCGACCCAACATTGTATGCGTATTAAATCGTCATTGACAGTGGTTGCGTAACAAAACCGAAAGGGTGGCAGCCACTAGCTGTCGCCAACAAATTGCAATTCATAAATGAAATTTACCTGTTAATAAATACAAACGACACCCGCAGCCGCTCTTGCGCCGGTCTGCCGCACAGCAAGGCGATTGACTGCCATGGAGCTGGAGCTGGTGAGGATTCACGGAAATAATTGAAATTTTCATAAGCTTAATTATCTGCATCGCCAAGTGCCCCAACCCAGCGCAATGCCTTCGTGCACGAAAATGCCAAAGCAACAGTAACAAACCAACAAGTAAAGGGGAGCAACGGCACGCCGCAAGAGCGAGCAGCGTCCATTGTCCAAGCGTGTAGCCAGAGTTTGGCACTTGCTGTGCGCTCCATAATGGCTGTCGCATAATGGTCGCACACATAATGCCGCAATAAACGTCATGGCCAGCAAGAAATCGCTATCATTTCATAAATAAATATTTTCAGCAGCCAAGCCAGCAGCGCCGGCACCCTGCCGTGTCACACCCGCCGCTCTCCGGTTGAGTGTGCTGCTCGTTTATTGCCATTAACTGTTATTACTCTTCGAATGCAAAGCTTTATACAGCTTTTATTGGCTTTCGCCTTTTCCTTTGAAATTCTTTGCAGTTCCCCAAATATGCAGTTATACGCAAAGGAAGGTTGCGCTGCCAAACTGTCAGAGAAATTGGCTTCTACTCTATTTTTACTATATTTTTATGAATTTCTTAATTAAAAGTGCACTTTTTCATGCAACAGTGTATTAAAATGTTTAACTTAACCTTTTTTCACGAATATGGAATTTATTCATTATCTTATTGGGCAGCTCGCACCGGCTCTCTGTATTGTTGTGTAATTAAATATTTGATAGCGAAAGCATAACTAGGCATTTCATCAACATTGCCGCCCATAAGATCAACACCCAATACCCTACCATCCCCCCGTCTTTTTTTTTTACCTTTCAGCAGGTCACTAACGCCGACTCAGCCGCCTGCCTACCACCCTCCACGCCGTTAGTTGCTCGCAATGGCATTTGCAATACCGCAAAATATTAATAAACATAACGGTGCATAAAGAGAGCGCGCACCGAGCGCACGTCGGAAGGGTCGCAGAAGCTTAACAACAACCACAGCCACAATAAGAAAAACAAACATTGTTGCTGTTGTTGTGAGTGAGTGTCGTGTGCGGAGGTGGGGTAAAAGCAATAAATGGAAACTGCTGCGGCCTGCGGTTGCATTCGATATTAAAAGCATTTTTGTTCGATTTCCGTTGAATGGCAGTCACCCACCGTTGCCCGCACACACACAAACACACACACATGCATATGTACATGCGGCAAAGTACATACAGCAAAGTACCTGCTGCTTATCTCTACCTACTATTTTATTGTCGCCGGAACCATTCGCAAGTTGGCTGTAGTGATTGCAAATGCTCAGGTGGAACCGGCGTACGGGTTGGGGCAGCGCGCTATTTTGTAACAGAATGCATTGCCTTTGCTACTCTCTTTCTGACCTGCATGCGCATCCCTTATCCCTTAACCACCCTTATAAGCGGGGTTTCGCAGCCGCACTCTCCTCCTTATCCACCTGGCGATTGTTATTTAATTAATAAATTTCGGAATTTTAAACATTTCTTCAATGCATGCAGTTGAGCACACACATAACTGTATCAATATATGTATACCATATATGCATATACAAGCTTATGTGCAGCAGCGCCGGTTCGCTTGCAAAGTAAGCTGCTGAAAATCCGCTCTTTTTGTGGCATTTGCGAGTGTTCTTTGTAATGTATAAGCGAAGAGCAGCGCTGAATACAGTTCACATGATTTAAGTATATATATATGTATGCCATATGAGCTTCAATGCCCAGCAACGGCTACTTACATACTTGTATATAAATTTAATAACAATAAACTGAAATATTTCTTATGAAAACAATTTCAATATTTCACAATAATTACATTCGCTGATGAATGCACTGGCAGGGCTTCGCTGCTGCAGTTTTAATAAAGTAGCGCTTTTCAATTAAAATATGATATATTCGTATTTCCATATTTGATGTGTAAATTTCGTTATTTGAAGCAGGCATAAAGCATATATTTAGTGTAATAAAGTATCTATATCTAATAGAACGCAACTATTGACAGCCGAGTTGATAAATACATACAAGTTTAGAAATGTATTCAAGTCAGAAATAGATAACCGGAATTGATAGCAAGGAGATAAAGTTATAAATAACATGTTTATCAGGTAAATACATATATCGGAAATATATAGCTGCGGTATACTCTTTTTACTAAAACAAAGAATTCTTTAAAAAAAACTAACTTCTGGAAAGTTAATGGAAAATGTCAACTAAATTTGATCGGTAAACAACCTCACCTTTGCCACGATATTTGGCGATTGATCGCTTGTTTTCGGGTGGAAGATGCAAGCCAGTAATAACTTATACTTTGAAGTAAAAAAGTATTATTTCACAGACGTTAACGCGTCGCTTTTAAATCTGAGATTTTGTAACCAATCGTGCTTTCATTTTTTAAGGCTTAAATGATCTTACAAGCTGGTTTTCACTCATCTATGCGATATTCCAGTGATGCCAGTAAGATCTCTGACAGTAAGTTGTCGATTCTCAAGCAAATTCCTTTGTTTCATTGCCTATTGAAAACCTAAATTAAAAAGTCTTACTATTTTTCGCCCACAGTGATAACACTCGTTGCTGTCGTTGCTTTGGCGCGTATATTTGTGAGCCACACTCCAACAAAAGCCAAAACTTGCAGATACGCTAAAGTAAACCATGTGCTACATGAACTCAATATTATTTTTAATTTTTTTTTTATTCTGCCAATAATTGCATAAAAAGTAGCAGCTGGTTTCCAATTAATTAACTCTGGCTGCTTTTTTGCCTCTGCATAGGTTTCGTTCTGTAAATTGCACAAAATAGATTAAATGCGGTATTATGTAAGTAAACATATCGATAAGCTCGTGTACGAAGATAGCGAAAAAATCTACAAAAAGAGAGAAGAAATGTATGTAAGTAGATACAATTTATTTTAGATAGTTTATAATTAATTAGTATTTTAAACTACCCAAAAACCTCAAAATAATACCAGCTGAAGATGCCTCAAAAAGTCATGTTTCATTGAAGCTCTCTCTCTTTAACTTCTAGTAAAGCAATAAATCAAATCTCAATCAAATCGTAAGAAAAACGTTTATTTAAAAAATATTAAGCTGAAGGCCCTGGCAGCCAGTGCTTTATATATAAGTGGAACGATTATTCATAATTATTTCTCTTTTAAATAAATAAATAAATAAAATAAAAAAAGTATTAATTTCAGATATTGAAAAACAGATGAGAGTAAATTTGCGACTTTGGACTGTTTCCTTTCCATATAAAAATATTTGCAAACCAATTTTGACATTGGCGTTCGGCTAATTTACAACCTTTTGATAGTAAAATAGTAGGATGGGTTTGGTAAAAATTGGCAAATATGAATCCATGAAGAATCGCACTTGGACCACTATATACGCTTGTCTGTTGTTTTGATGTTTAGAACTACTATGTATGGATCGAAAAGACCTTCGCATATCGCAAAACACCTAGGGCCTATCACAAATTTCAGCCAATTAGCCCGTTTTAGTCGGTTTAGGCCAAAATTCAATTTTTGTTCATATCAAAAGCCAGGCCAAAGAGCGATTACCTTTTAGAGGGCTGTAACTCAAAAACTTTTAGAGAGATGGATTCAAGATTATGATATGTTACTTTTAAAGATATAACTTATCGAAAATAACTCATTCACATTAGGTCTATTCCTTAATTTTAAGTGTTCTTCGGAAACACTTCCAACTGGTTTTGAGTTTTTTCTTTTCAACGTACATTAAGTCACTGAGTCACTGAGTCTGCTGAGCAGAGCATTGTAATTGGAAACGCTTTCTTAGCAGTAACGAATAATTTGAGGATGCATAAAGTCCGTTATACAGCTAAATACGCGAGTACATAGGCGCATGAAAGATGTTGGTGCGCTACTTAAGGTCTGTGCCACCGCTTAACCGCCGACAATCTCAATTTCTCGTTCAGTCAACTCGCCTCAATGGTTGGTTTAACATTTGCCCGCAACACAAGGCGCGAATGAAAGCCGCCACCTAATGCTTTTGTATGCTAATGCACTGGCGAACGGCGCTGGTGGCATGACTGGTGTTGCCAGATATTAAGTATGTACTATTTAATGGTGGCTAAAGTAAGAGGCCAATGATTTTCGCTATCAAAAAATTATTTCGTGAAGTCTTTTTTTTTTTTTTGCTGAAAAGAGAGTGAATCAAATCCACAATTTTTTAAATATGTTTTAATAACTTGTACTTTTCTGCCCAAAAAAATAATAATTTTTCGTTTTGTTCAAGTCTGGTAACACCGTTCACGGCACACATGTGGCATGCTTTCGTGCAACATTGCTCTATTTTCCTTTTGCGACTAATAACAGTCAATTTTGTTGTTTGCACAGCGGTTTTGTGTTTATTCCACACACACACACACGCATGCGCATGCATACTTGTAGCTCGCCGCAGCCAACAGCATTTTGTGGCATTACACAGTGGCCATTGTTTCTGTTCATTGCTAACACTTTGTTGTCGTCACATGTTTTTGTTGCCGACACTGCACTCATGCAACACTAACGCACTCAACATGTGTCTGTATGTGTGTGTGTTGAACATTAATCGCTCGCGTTTTAAAATTACATTTTCGCCTAATAGGCAAAAATGCATGAAATTTTCCGTTGGCTGGTCACCAAAACAAACAACGCCCACGCACCCACACACACACACACACGCACACATAGGCAGGCTTGACTCATGTTTGTTTGCTATAAGTGGTGGTTGCTCTTTTTCGAGTCGGCGCCTGCGACTATTGTGCTGCATTTTGGCCACTTGCCGTTAGTCGAGCGCTCCGTTATTGTTTTTGTTGGCCGTTTGGTCGAGTGTTGGGCCGGCGCTGTCACTTGCCGTTTCCGGCGTTTTTGGTGCCGTCGGTGTGGTGCACTGTGGCTGCTGCTGGCATTGGCTTGTCCGCCTCTCGGTTAGTTGATTGCTCGCTTGGTTAGCCTTCCTGTTACTTGCAGCACTTGCTGTTGGGGTCACCGGCCATTACACTTGCTCTATGCATGCTCTGCTACTTACATGCTTACTAATTTGCGGCGATTGCGGGCGTATTTATTTAGATTAAGCGTAAGACTAATTAGGATTTTTTTCCAATTATACTCGGAATATCCTTGAAAGGTTTAGTGGCGCTGAGTGCCCTTGCCATATGCAAGCAGCTACTGGGTACATATTCATATAGGATAAACTGTGGATACGGTATAAGCTTGGCTTAAAGCACAAATATTAAGATTACTTATCAATTTTTTTCATTTAAGAGTATAAAATATAGGTCGAAACAAGAACACAGCAAAACTAAAACAGAAGCATTAACTTTGGTTGCGACGAACTAGAATACCCTTCACAGGTGCCTCCCTTGCAGCATTAAAGGGTTTAAAAAGATCTTTATATTGATTTTGATAAATCAGTATGTATGGAAACTAAATGTTTTAGTCAGCCGATCTCTACAAAATGGAAGGAGGTTTTAGTGGATTGAAGCTCCGCATTCTAGCTTTTGATGTTCCCTCTGCTTTAAAAACAGAAAATACGACAAAAAATATGTGAATTATAAAGTTTTGGAAATTTATTATTTCAATTATGGTGCAAAAAAATTAATTGATGGTGATTTTAGAGTAGACTAATCAAAATATATATTTTTTTAAATAAATTTAAGTCGTTATATATCTCAAATAATTGTTTTTATTTTTGTTTCAATTCTAAAATTTTAAACAAAGTGGCAACTCTTTCAAAATATTCACTTAAAATCCAATTTTTGAGCGATATTGGTGCAGTGACTTTTTTAAATTTTTTTTTTTTTTGTAAAATATTAAACAAGGTGGCAACTCTTTCAAACTTTTCACTAAAAATCCACATTTGAAGCGATATTGTTACTTTTTCAAATTTAGTTTTATTAATTTAAAAATATGCAAAATGAAAGATGAAATAAAAAAGTTTAGTGACAGATACAAAAACAGGTTAGAGATTCATCCCAATCCTTTAGCAGTGGCATTACTACAGGCACCCACTACAACAAGGTTAAAAAGAAAAGACATATTAAACTTGTAAACCAGCACTTTAACACAAAGTAGTGTATGATTATGTTTTTTTTTTTTTTTTGTATAACATAAAGAAAATAGCAAATAATTATGTAAATTCGTTTGTATGTAGTTTGGACTTTTGTTTTTATTATACTGTCACTAAGCAGAGGGTTCCTTAATGAAGTATCACTCACAATTTGTTTGTACCTTAACAGCACATTTACTTATTGTCTATTAATATTAAGACAGATTGTAAATTTAACTTGAATACAAAAAAAAAAAAGTTTTATTAACCAAATTTAAACAAGGTAGCAACACTTCTCAACTTTTCGTTAAAAAACAAATTTTAAGTGTTGTTGGAGTGACTTTTTAATTTCATTTTTATTAAAAAAATTTCAACAACGTGGCAACGCTTTTTAACTTTTCACTAAAAATCCAATTTTTGAGCGATATTATTGCAATATTTCAATTTGTTTTTTTGGCTGAAATTGTTTTCAATTATTCAAGTCAGATGGCAACGCCATAAAGTTAACTTCCTCGCAGTAAAGCTTGTCTAATTTCAGTACTTCATTTGGGTAATTATGTGATTTATTTTTATAATTTGTTTAATTATTTTTTCTATAATTTTTTAGTTATTATTTGGATACTTTATTTAATACTTTTTGTTTTCAGTTCAAAAATCAAATAAAAAACGTCCCCCGAGAAAGACTTTTAATTACTAATTGATACTGTATTTCTATACGTACATACATACATGTAAATATTTACATATATTGATATGTACATACATATATAAACTTCAACAAATGTTGCTCATGTCTTTAACATTTTGTATTCGCATTCAATTTTCACCTGCAACCGCAACACGAACTTCAAATGCGCTTGTGAATGACTAAATTCGTTATCAGGATAATTAAACTTGCTGCCGCTGTGTATTCCCTACTGGGCTGTCAATACACAAACACCCATACACACACATGCAGGACGGCGTACAAATATTACCGCGACATGCGGTCGTGTGAACGCGCACCAACTGAATTGTCAACAGCAGCGACAGCGCGTGGGGCGGCGGCGGCAGCGACACTTCGCCAACAGAAGCTCAAAAGCTCAGCGGCAGCCAGTGAAATTGTGCAAATAATGTTGCATATTTAATGGGGCAAACGGTGTATTTAACGGCTGTCAGGCCAACACGTTCGCGCGCATCCACAGACAAGCGAGCGAGTGAGCGAACGAGCGTGCCACGCGCTCCACACGGCAGGGTGCATACCAATGTACAAATGGCGGGACGGTAGGCTGCCAAACACACACACACACACACACACACAAACAGACAAGCGGCGGGTAGACCGACAGACAAATAGATAATCAAATGGCAGCCAGAAACAATAGCGACAAGAGCCAGCAGAGCAAGCGACAGACAGACGGAGCGCATACTTTTCGCTTGGCATGCCGAATACGCGCGGGTATTCTGCACCGTTGCCAGCGTATTGACGCAAGCTAACGCGAATTGAATTGCAAATATAACTGTAATTAATGTTAATAAGTTTATAATGTTTGGCAAAGTGCAATGGCGAATGATTATTAAGCTTTCAATTACAACTACACTTTAATACAATACCTGTGCTGATTGTGGAAAATATAAAGAAGCGGCGGCTTCGTGATTTACAGTTAATTTTCAGAGTAATGTTTTCTTTAAAAAGCGCAGCTTTAAGTGCGCTTGCCACTTACTTTAGTTGCCATAAAAACGAAAGAGCGCATAAAGCTTGAAGGTGTAGTAAGCGCATACTTTGCTCTGCCATACTTGTAGATATGTATGTACATATTGTCACCTAAAATGCAAAATAACGTAAAATCACTTTTCAAGCGAAGGAAAAACGATATAATAGAAAGCACACACATTGAAAAAAAATTTGAGTTTTGGTTAGAAATTGGTTATCATTAACTCATATTACAAAAATTGAGTTTTTGTTATAAAACGGTTATATATTGGTTATTATAACAGATAGCGATTTTCGGTTTGATTATAAAACGGTTATATATTGGTTATCACACCCGCATAATGACAAAAAAAATTAGTTTTCGTTATAAAATGGTTGTATATTATATCAGATAGTGATTTTCGATTTTTTTGATGATATGCTGTTTTGCGCTTTAGTTAATGAAATACAGACACCTGCGTTTGAGTGTTTGTGCCGTAAAAATCCCAGCCACATGAAAAGCTAAATTTCGTCATGATTAATGTTGCATAAATGAACAGTATGAAAAGTTTTGCATAGTTTGCCACAACTTGTGGCACTTAACTGCACATGATTATGTATGAGTACGCACAGCTATGCACTTTTATATGTGAGTGTAAGTATGAGCATCACTTATGAATTACACAAGTTTATACATAATTCTATATACTATAACGCTATGCTAGCTGGCTGCCTGTGTCGCCCTTGCTTGCCACAAAGGAATTCGGCAAAAATTTAGCAAAGTGAAATATTGCAACGACGCCCAGCTGAGATTAAACTTACAAATTGAAGTGGAAAAGTGGGACTATTGCCTGCACTTTTTGCAAACTCCGACCTTTTTGACATTTTTTTGCTTGCGCGCACACACACAGACATACTTGCCACACTCGCACACAACGAGACACCCACCCGAGCGCATGGTAATGCAGGCGTGTTGTTGTAGTAATTAACTTTATGTATGTGCAGTAATTAGAATATAAAGAATTCAATGAGTTTTGGGCCGCCAAAAACAGCTGTGTCCTAGCTGCAGCTACAACAAAAACAACTATTTAAAAAAGTGTCACAATAAAAAAAGAAAAAAACTTTGTGGAAATGGAATATTTTAGTAATGGAAAAGAAAACGTTTATGCCGACTGGCAATTGGAAATGTCAAAGTGAAAAAGTTTACATGTCAAATGAGTTGAAAAACACACGCACACATACACATATATATATTTTGGCACTTTAAGTGCATGTCGAATTTGTATTTTGCGCATGCAAGAGCGAGAGTATTAAATATATTCTGCGTATTAATACACACACATGCACATATGTGTGTATGTATGTATATAAGCTCGAATATAAGTATATTCATAAATATGCCTTGCACGCTTCGGGGAGATTAAAATGTAAATATTACATGGCGAACAAAGAGCACATGTGCGTGCATTCGTTTTAAATACACGCCACTCACACACACACACACACACGTATGTGCGAGCTTTTACAAATTGAACAATACACCGACACATTGAACGACTAACGGCAAACAAATTCAACGGTAAAGCACCTTAGAGATTTGTTTAAGCCCTGACCGCACGCACACAATGACAACTATTTAAAAGTGGCGTCCCTCATGTGCGCAAACGCACACACAACATATTCGTACACATCTGTATGTATGTGCAACGTCCTTGGCAAACACGCCACATTCATTGCAAAGTGCTTATAATTAATTTTAACATATTTTAAGGCGCACTAGCGTGTAATTGTAAATAAGTGTAAAGTCAATTACAGCAAAAGCTCCACACATTTTGCCGCTGGCCAAAAGCTATTTGCACTGTAATTGTAATTGTTATAAAATATTTGCAATAATTTATTAATAAAACTTGCACACAAATTCCCCAAAATGATTACAACGTCCCAATGGCAAGCATGTGAACGGTATATCGGAAACACTTTCATATGTATGCGGGCAACAATAGATCTTATGCGCTCAAAATGCATACATAAAAGCGTAAAATTAATCTACCAATGCTCTTAGGTATTTTATATAAACATATATATATGTGTGTATATATGGTCTATAAAAGTGGTCAGCGTAGTGAGTGGCTCAACATAAAATAAAGCAAACATTTATGAAAGATTTTAACAAATTTGTATGCCTGAATTTAAGGTATTTTCTTAGTTTTAAGAGTTCTGAGCTAACAAAAAGTTTGTGCAAATACTTTGCTTGGCTTTGAGCTAGATTTTGGTCGGTCAATTTGTATGGCAGCTATGTTTTATAGAGGTCTGATCAGAACCATTTTTAAGGAGATTATAGCGTTGCCTCTGAAAGTAATACATGCTTAATGTCGTAACGATATTTTATCAAATGAAAATGTTTTTCATAGAAGTACTTGATTGTTTTCGAATGATTTGTATGACAGCTGTAGCATGTACTGCTCCAATCTGAACCATTTTTTTTTTTTTTTTTTTCGGAAATTATAGCGTTGCATCTGACAATAACGTATACTAGATTTCGTGATGAGACCTTATCAAATGAAAAAGTTTTTCATATGACGACTTGATCTGTTTGTCTGAAAGCTATATCTTATAGTAGTCCAAACTTAAATATTTATTCCGAGATGAGAGGGTTGCTTTGGAAAGTAATAAGTATTAAATTTCGTTGTGATATCTTGTCATATGTATAAATAAGTTTTCCATACCATGGCATGATCTTGAGCGATCTGTTTGTATGACAGCTATAACTTATAGTGGTCCGATCTGACCCATTTATTTTGAGATTCTATGGTTGCCTTAAGCAACAACACATATTAATTTTCGTGTTGATATCTTGTCAAATGAGAAAGTTTTCCATACATGCACATTATTTTATCGACCAATTTGTATGACAGCTTTACGTTATAGTGGTTCAATCTTAACTATTTGTACGTAGATTAAAGGGTTGCCTTGGAAAATAATACGCATCAAATTTCTGTACGATATCTTGTCATATAAAAAAGTTTTCTATACTCAGGCTCGACTCAGCTCGCTGATCGTTTATATTCGATATAATTTACAGAGTCTCCGATGCGCCCTTCTAACTGTTACAAACATCATGGCAAACTTAATACTATTCTATAATGTAATTGTCTATATTTTAATAAATTTTTCAAAACTTCATTTAAGAGAAAATAACATCTCCTAAGCGAACTTATTATAAAATGCTTATATAAATATTGTAGCAAGCCGGTAGTAGAAACGATATGGCCACACTTATTGAAGTGGCATGAATCACGGTTTTATTTCATATTAAATTCCCAGCCCAGTAGTTGAAATAAATAATTTCTCGTACAGCATTAATACCTTCTGTACTATGCTTCATATGCTCATTGACATCTAGAGCAGTGGTCGGCATTTCTTAGCAAAATTTTGCAAACTAACTTCACACGTACGCTTACGTTCTATCGTTCAGTCGTTCAGTCGTTGTCGAGCCAGCAACGAATTAACATCGCGTAAGACTTTTGTGCAAAACCAAATATGCCCTGCGAGAAATATTTTGTGATACTAAATGTCTTTGGCGCCATGCAATGCCTTTTATGTTCCAAATCTTTAAAATATAATAGGGAATATATCCTTAAAAGACATTTTGTTAATTTTCATTATACTATTAATTATTTAGATGAAAAAGAACGAAAATGTCTTTTTAAAGAAATAATATATATTTTTTTACAAAAAATTATCTGATTGGTTACGTAAAAACGAATAGTTAGATTATTTAGATTAGAATTTTATAGAAGAATAATTTATTTTATAATTTTGCTTATAAAATTTGCGTAATTTTAATTCCAATTTCTCACTGGGCTACTTTTGTTTCGTGCTCACCAACACAGTGACAGATCCTCTCATGCCGACCACTGATCTAGAGTGATAAATACGAGTGGGAATACGAGTTATCAGAGCCATCTACAGGAGCCAAAAGAGAAGAGAGAGTCAAAACCTTAACAATATGCGGTGGTAAATCTTACTCAAAGGCCTGTGGACCCACAGACCGATACTAGACATCCATTCGTGGATCGACAGACGAGAATCTAGATTTACACCTAATCCAAAGACTAAGTGCACATGAGTGCTTTAGAAACTATCTGTACAGATTCCAGCGTTATATTATTAGTAAAAATTGTCTTTGAAGACTCTGAGCGTGTATTCTTTTTAAGAACAAGGGTACACTTAGTGATAGTTTTACGGTGGAAAATTTGACGACACTCATGTGTCAGTCACCTGAGAGCTCGAAAGCTGTCAGCGAAGCGGCAGCCTCAGTTGTGGCAAAACAAGGTATAAAAAGCAAATTAGGCGTCCATCAGTCCATGCCTTAGAGGAGACTTATATCAGTATGTTTGATTACAAATGTTTTCAGTAGGGCCTACGTGCCTCCAATATTTCATCTGGAAATATTTCAAACAATTTTCTTAATTGTTATGGAATGTAGCTGTTATCTTTAAGATGGCCGTGGTTGAGTTCAAAATTTTCTTCTGTTCTGTATAAACTTATCAGTAAATAAACTGAATCCGCTTATCATGTTCTTGTTTTCACTGCGAAGTTATAAAATGACAAGCTAACTTATGGCATACTAGTCAATTAATAACTGAAAAAACTGCCAATCACAAAAATGGTATGCGAAACATTACCTTTTTACACTACACATATACTTAGCAAGAGCTTCTGCAAGCAGTAGAGCTCTACAGGAGCTCTTTTATCATCGTATCACTGTTCTGCATCTGAAATCCTCGAAACGTCTGCTTACATTGCTATAATGAATAATGACAACAAAAGCAAGAATATCGCTTGAAATCGATTAACGCTTCATTATTCGCTTAAAGTCCTTATTGTAAACATATATACATACATAAAAGCATATGTATGAAAATGAAACTTTGTCTGCTGCGCATATATGCGATTGTTTAAATAAATAATTTTCTGCACATTTTGCACTTTGTCAGCGACATTGGTCCATCTGTCGCTCGCATTACATGCCAAAGTCCTACTTACAGGCATACTTAACTACAGAAAGTCCAAGGACAGCGAACTTAAATTGTTAACTCACTTTGAGAAAGGTTGCAGCGAAAGAAGGGAAATAATGTTTATTTTATGCATGTAAAATACAATTTTGTACTCAGCCTGCCATTGTCCAGCTACAGGCATTGTTACGACTCCAGCTACGAGCATACACACTAGCAAAAGCATTCAGGTCATTCTGCGTATTGTGAGTGGAACCCTAAAAGAAAAATGCCACTGGCTTCAAAACTGACCATATGTGCCAGCAAGCCTGAGAAACTTCGACGTTTTGAGTTCGGTTTGGGCGCCGTAGTTGTTATTTTCAAATACTGCAGATAAAGTTTATACTTTTGTGGAAAATTAAATGTTTTTAACTGCCAATAATATGCTTACTATACTAGATCTTCACACAATACTTCCGGTTTTTGAAAGTCTTACTAAAATTACTTGTATAAAATTCTTCTTCCCCTCTGCCGTATTTGTTCCAAGCGAGCGCGCCATTGACGCTTACTTCCACACAAGTATAGAGTTGTACGCCTTTTCTCCGTCTTAATGCAACGCGCGCTGTACAACCTACGTCCACTAGGCACTGCGAAAGTGTCGAGCAAAGTAACGAATGAATTTGTAAATATTTTATGAGCCTATGTGAGCAAATGAAAGCCCATTCCGACAGCAACAACTACAGTGCATACTCAAATAACTCGCGAGTCTGGGTGTGAGTGTGTTTGTGTGTTCGCACTTTAGTAGTGTGCGAAATGATTTTACTGCCCTGGTGGCACATTAGTAGTCTATATGGGGTCCATTAATATTTTGACAGTCACAGGCACAGCAATCGGCAGCGTCGCATCTGCATCGTCGATGTTCTTTGGCATCTGACACCGCCAAGCCAACGGTGTGTCCTCCACTACAACTCTGTTGTTTTTGTAATACTCACCTTGGCACAGGCACACATATGCACCGTTAATGCGCCTCCAGCTCACACATTCCATTTGATGGCGGCCCGCTATCCTTTTACTTTCTACTTTTCTCTACTTCGGTGCGTCTCTGGGGAACTGCACACCAGGCATACAACCTGGAAGGTGCGATAAATAAGTGCAAGCGAGCGTGTAAGTGAATTTTTTATGCACTGTCCTGTGTGTACATGTGTGTGTGTGTGTACAAATTAATTTGCGCTCGCACATTTGTCTGCGATATGTTTATTTTCACGATATTTTCCTTAACATTTCCATTTGAACTTATTGGCGAGGTGTGCTTTCAATACACAGGTACATTGTACATTGTCAAACAACAACAACTGCAGCGCAACACTGGTCGCAAAATTTCATTGTTACGATGGCATTTTTGATTATCGCCGAAAAGTATTTGCGAGTGCTGCGAGAAGGTGGGGGTCAAGCAATTTTTGCTAACAGCCACTTCTTATGCAAAGAAAGCGTGTTATTAATATTAATTTTCCATATGCAATCTCATCCAAATACAAAATACTTACATCTGCCATTTTTATATAACATTTTTTATTATATAATAATACTGTTGCTTAGTTAAGTATGGATTAAGCAGATTAAAGCTTGTTATTTCTGCCCTGAATGGCTCTCATAAATATTTATGATTATTACACTTGTATGGCTGGTTGTGCAATTTAGTCAATCAGGGACTCGCAAGTTAAAGTAAGGAGTGAAAGCAACCATTCCTCAAAAGTACTTCAGTTCAGTTAAGAGGTTATAGCCACTTCTGCATTTAAAAAAATTTAGTTTCTTTTTTAGTTTATGTATAGAATGTCAATATATTTAAACCAAAATGTGACAAAAAAGTACCCGGAAATTGTAAATAAAGCGCAAATTATTTAATTATCAACATTTATTTCGTCGCCTTCAAAGTAATCCTCGCCAGATCTAATAGACTTACGCCAACGATTTTACGAGTACTCAAAACACCTTTCATATGCTTTTTGGGTTGGCCTTCAGCTCCATGAGCGAGTTTTGCTGTACCTTCGCACGATCAAGCATGTTCAAAGAGACCTGTTTCCAGTACTCTATTTGAAAAAAGTTCAGCTATATAGGAACGAGTCGACCAACAGTGCGTTTCATACCCAAAATATCCACCAAAATCATTCGAACGAAAAGTTGTCGAGCTCTCTTGCCATCCCTCTATTACCTAGGGAATTTAATTGCAATTTCCCGGTCCTTTTTTGCCACAATGCATTCTTCGACGATTTCACGTTGTTCCGCAGATTTGAGGCTTTTCTCGAAATGGCTTGACCGATGAACTTAATTTTTTTTCTTCGAATTGAATTTGATCTCGTTAATGAAGGAATATGATGGTTTTTAAATATTTTCGATTATTTACAAGCTGTACTGTAATTTTGTAATGTGTATTTTTGATTAAAAAACACACTTTTCGATTTGAAGGGCGTCATATTTAACAAAATCGAAAATTTTACTAGTTCTTCGATAAATACCTGTATTCGTCTATACAATATTATATAATAGTTAATTTTTCTCTATTGAACAGTATTTTTTTATTCGCTTTTTGGTTTTGAGATACTTTTAAGCAGAAAAATCTAGACATTATTTTTCAGTCGTGCTCCTGAGGATAGGATGGATTATTAATCTACGTTAAATATCTTTAAAAAAGCATTATTTTATTTCTTTATTAAATTTTGAGTTATTATTTATTACATTCATTACTAAAATTATGATATATATTTATTAGATTTTCTAAAAGAAAATCACAAAACACGCGATTTTTCTAACTTGTGAGTGGATATACCGACTTTAAGACACTTGATTGTTCCTCTTGATGACTGCTTAGTGCTTGAGCAGTATTCAAAAACATAACAAATGCAAATATTATATAAAATAATTAATAAAATTTTGATCAACTTTGATATCTCACTAACTCTAAGGAACAGAAACTAATACCTTCCCTCGTTTAAAAATTTTGTTTAATTGATTTAATATAAATAAACATTACTACTAAAAGTAAGATAGAAATTTAATTTAAATATTGCTAGTGAATGTTTAGACATTCAAAAGTTTTTATGCGCCTAAAAGCATCGAAGTTCGAAAATTTTAAAATTTTATGGTTCAAATATCATGGATATCAGCGTCATAATTCCAAAAGATACAACAACTTACTACAAAAATCGTACTTCAACTTAGTAGTTGAAATTTTAAAAATATTAGTGCATACTTTCAGGCGCAGTGTTCATTTAACGTTGTCTACAATTCAGTAGTTAAAATTTTAGAAATATTTTTTGCATACTTTTAGGCGCATTTGACATTCACCGTTTCATCTTTTGCTGCTTTAACTGCACAAGTTGCAGAGATCCGAGACAAATTTGATAGCTGCTTGGAAAAATATCAGCTTCAGTTATATTTGTGGCACGAAAAATAATTAAATTTGGGCAACAAAAATTTTGTGCGGTAATTTCGCCTAAAAGCATCTACTTGCAAAGAAAAAGCATACTCTTTTCGAAAATTTTTCAGTCCATGATTTTCTCAGCTTGCCACATGCTATTGTTTACTAAATTACGGTATCGATAACACATTTCATTATACTATGTAGCATTGCACACAACTGTATACCGCTGCAGTAGTTTTTGACAATTGCATTTTTACTTGCACATCTGTCAGTCTGTTGCCTATTATGACCGCAGGCGCAAAGTCATAAGAAGAAGTGGTATCTTAGACCTGATGCAAACAGCTTGTTGCCACATTTCACAAGAAAGATTTTCTTAGTAAGTTGAAGGGAAACAGAATGCAGTTATATATGGCATACATGTGTACATAATCAGGACATCGGTATACATACATAAATATATGCATATGTACATAGCTATATACATATATATGTTTGCATAAGTCATCAAACTCAACAGCACTTTAGCTGCATTCTTTTACTTATAAGTTTACTGTCCTACTAAGTCCTATATCATCAATGGATATTGCGGGAACATATACGTACATATACATATAGTAAGGACGTGAATATGAGTAAACTTATGGCCAAAAGTTAACAACTTTTTCTATTTCGATTCAATAGTCGAGCTAAAGCGCCCGTTTTTGCCAGAGCACCTCACCATATCTTCTTCCCCATCTTCTCCAAGCCTACACTTTTATATGGTGACAGTTACATTTATCGCTAGAAGTTTATAAATATTTCGCCATAAAAAAGGTGTGCAATTTGCAACTGAAACCGGTGACCAATAAATAAGTTTGAAACGTGCAAAGTTGCTTTAACGGCGCAAACATTTTCCTCCACAGCAAGTTTATGCCTACACAAACATACATATTTTACGACAAACATAAACAGTTCCATCGAACCGATATTTATTTGCACATGCCTGGCATTTGTAAGGTCATTTATCTCCCATGTCTTCAACCCGCATAATAGTTGTGAGCCAAATTTGCACCAAATAACCCTACGAAAGTGTACCTTTGCTATTTTATATAGAATATTTGTAAATATGTGTATATTTGCACATATTTTGTTGTTGTATGCATGAATTCACGAATTTTGCCTCTCTTTCAACTATTTTGCAGCTATGAGTCACCTTGACAAATTGCGCTTGTGGGGTAAGGCGATACGTGTTATGGCTAGTAAACATCAGGCTGTGCAGCTGCCGAAGGAAGGACAACCGGATGCCGGCCTCACACGCGACTACTCACAAAATCCATTGCATCGATTCAAGAAACCGGGCAGCAAAAATTATCAAAACATTTATCCACCATCGGCCACATTGCATTTAAGTAACATTCCGTAAGTACAAACTCTAAATTACTTTTTAAATTTGTAGAAAAAATATTTTAGTAAAAGAAAAAAACGAAAACGGAAAGTACATATGTATGATGAATGTGTGTTGAAAGGCGTTGAACCATCTCTTTATAATTTGCGTGCTGAAAATTTGAGGACTTTAAGGTCCTGGAACGTTTAACAGCTCTCAAAAAATGTTATAGACCTGAGAGAAAAGGCATTAAAAAAGCCACGAGGCCAACGGATATTATATTGATGAAGGAGGTTATAGAGAACAATGAAAACCAAATGTATTTTTCCAAAAACACAAAATGCAAGTTCAACTAAGCTTACTCCTGTTCGAGAGAAATAGAGAAAGAGATAGCGGGAGAGATGGAGAGAGATAAAGCAGCAAGATAGAATTTCTTGAAAGTTTTCAGCACGTAAAGTGGCAAACACACCTCACTATATAAAAACAGCATGTAATTATCATTCAATCTTCACTATGACCACCGGCAGTATTTAACTTTCCCAATGCATTCCAGAATGAAGCGCTTGACCGCCATTATTCTTATGTAAACTCGAGCATATTTCTCACTCACACAACAAATACCAAATGATATGGTGCCACAAAAACCGTTCACACTGGAGTCGAGCCTAAGTAACCAGAACGGACCGGAATTTTTATCCGGCCAAGGACAACAGGCCATCTCGGAACCATTCCTTAAAATTTCTTCCGCTACAACAGCAACATGCCACAAAGACGCTTGTCAAAGATCAACGTACTATCCGAGTCGTCAGCGCGGGCATGCTTTTCCCCCGGTACACCGGCGTACATCATGGATTTGGTCAATTCATAAGCTTTTGCACGTTTTTCCAACGAATTACCGCTATATCAACTGCATGTATCGTCGATGCCAATTGCTATTCTCATTTAATAAGCCCCAGCCGTAAGTTCGTACCATTGTGCCAGCGCTCGGTGTCATCATCGTCATTTGGATCGGTTGTATATTGGGTCCATAAAGCTTGCGTGTCAGCTTCAGCACTGTCAAATCATTATTGAGTGCTCTTTACCTCCAACCGCGCGGTAAATACTACTTATACACCGGACTCTGCCAGCCGTTCTGCGTGCCACACGCAGTTCCGCCATTATAAAAAATTCGCCAGATTGCGATGGAACTTTCCATTGTACTCAATGGAGCCACTCAAGCCACGGACGGAGCTTATGTATATAGCTTTCCGATCTAGAAAATTTAAGATTTCTATCTAAAGAACTGAGAACTCTTTCTAAGTTTAGTCTCAAAGCTAAGAAAACAAGCTGTGTCAAGGATTCATTCTATAAGGGTAGTAAATGGAATTGTAACCGAGTACATTGAGAATTTGACTAGCAACCGTTGGATTTTAGGTTAAAATGAATAAAGTTCATTTCTGACGTGCTTTGTAGGAGTCGCTCAGAGATTTTAAGCTTTCAGGACATAATTCACTATTCTGATAACATGTAAAATATTACCTTAAATTGATGAAACATAAATTTTCTGGCAACAGCAAGCTTTCATAGCGCACACAAAAGCACAGCAGCATGGCGACGTTTACTCTCGCAACGCATTACCGTGCTTCGTGTCCGATCGCCTTCTTTTGTGTTATATCCGTTGAACCACCGAGCAACAGCAGAAGCAGTTTCACCCAATTACAATTACCGTTATAGTGCGCCCGTTGACTGCACACGAATGGCGCGCAGCAACACGCCCTTCAAAGCTATCAGCCATGCGCTCATGCGACACAGCGCATCTTCAGCCAATAAACATAATTTTAGTATTATTTCATTAGCTCCTGTTGTTGAAAGCACACGTCGAAGAGGTTCAACGGTTAAGCAAGGCAAATTTCCTTCGCCTTCTATCGCTGCCTTCGCACCTTCTTTCAAGCAAATTGGCTGTTTTCGTAAATTTAAGCTTCGACACCTTCTCATGCAACACCGTCGCAGTGCTCGGCTGGTCACCTCGCCGGTATCGTAGCAGGCGGTAAAGGGGCTGTTGTATCTACCGGGTGCCACCTGCAGTTAAAATTATTAAATTTCTACTCACCTGCTGTGTGTCTAGAGACAACAGCAAAAACTATCATGACGCAAAAATAACAAGCGACGGCTAAATTTAAACGTGCCACACTCGACGCAGCGGCGCTTCAATGCCAAATACAATGGGCGCAGCTTAAAGGGTAAACGGTGGAAGCGCACACACAAGTGGTTGATTGTTGGCTACCAGCCGGTGGAGCGCGCGCTAAGGCAATAAGGGAATGTATATGCAGAGATGGTTACACTCAAGTGCGCTTACMGGCTCGAAACCTGGAACGCGCTGCTCAAAGCTCAAGTAGCTGGTAGCGTGAAATTGAAAAGATTGTCGATGGCGCAGATGGCTAAGTAAAGAAGCAATTTGCAATTCGGCAAGAGCGCCGCGTGAGGTGTTGTTGCGTGGCAAGGATTGTGCAATAGCTAGGAAAATTGATGCGAAATTGCAGCAAGGAGCACGCAACCACACATACATACACATATATAAAAACATATGCAAAATACATATATAGTATATACGTATGAAGCACTTTAAAGAAATTTTAATTTTTTTATTAATTGCTTTTTGTGCTCTCTTCTTGTGTATTGTTTTTTCTTTTGAACAGATCATCGTGCACTGAGGAAGATATCAAGGAAGCATTCACCTCCAACAATTTTGAAGTCAAAGCATTCAAGTTTTTCCCGTAAGTTGACATGTTAAGAAAATTGGATAATTAATAATGTATTATTTTGTTATTAAATATATATATATATATATTTTTTTATTTCTATCTTTTTTTTTAATATTTTTTTTTTTTTTTGTTTTTACTTGGATAGCCCTTTTTAGAGGTGTCTATGAAACTATTTTTCAGAGTAAGAAACGTAAAAAATATTGCAAAATTTGTTTGACCCACCCTAATGTATATTTTTAGATGGGAGAATCAAAGCTCTTGCTAATGCCTTGCGTAAAGATCCATTCTTTGCTTGAATTTAACTTTCAGACATTTAATTTCCTAATCATCAATTGCAAAATTCGTTGCTTTTGACCCACCCTAATGTGTATTTTCAGACAGATCAATTCTGTGGTTGAACTTAACCCTTAACTTTTTCTTCTGATTTGCTTTTTTTATTTTGGCCTGCCGAACTGTTCTCTGCGTGGTCTCTATTTCAACAGTTTACAACCATGTGGTATACGATACGATATATAATTTCAAGTCCATGTGATATACGATGTATGAAACATTGTCGAAATTGTTTGGCTTTTGTTAGAAGTATCTCCATCTGTTCATGAGAGTTCTGTGTTCTCACTGAAGACAAGGTTTACCCATAATGCGAGGTTATAAATTAGTTTTTTATAAACATCAGTTCTATGATCGATATTAAATCTTCTCTTTTCAACATCCCACGCATTATTCATTAATTTAATTTTATTTTTTAATTCTAATTTTAATATTTTTNCAGTGACCGGTTGGGGGCGGCTCAGTGAGGGCGGTACACTGGCGTCCGTATTACAAGAGGTATTCAAATTGAGTCATTTTATCAATATTATTTCATTTTTTTTTTGGTTTTGTTCATTAAGGTGTCGGTGCCGATTGTGAGTAACGGCATTTGCGAGTCGATGTTTGCGCGCGCCGGACGCCAGGAGTCGATACCGGATATATTCGTGTGTGCGGGTTATGAGAATGGTGGACATGACTCGTGTCAGGGTGACTCTGGTGGACCGTTACAGGTGGGTGTGGCGTCTGTTTGCTTGCGAGATATTTTTTTAAATATTTATTTCTGCAAAATTTTGTTTCAACATTTTTATTAATTTTTCCAATATTTTTATTTATGCAATATTTTTAATTCTTTCAATATTTTTGTTTTTTTTTTCAAACTTTTATTTTATTTCTTTAATTACTCTTTCTTAGTAAAAATCTTAAATGAATAATTTATATATTCTCCTACTCTGCATCCTCTTTTACAGTAAGGACCGCAAAATGGCGCTCCTGCAGCTCTCGTCGGTGGAAGAAGCCGTCTTGGCGCTCATCAAAATGCACAATCACCAGCTTTCCGAATCGAATCACTTGCGCGTCAGCTTCTCCAAGTCGAACATCTAAGCCACAACAACAGCAACAGCAACAACAACAACACAACTACTTTATACAAATAAATGCATGCAGGTGCATGTGCAAAGTGTAATCAGCTGCAGCGCGCATAAGTAAAAGCATAGATGTGAAGCAACAACAACAACATAGCAAACAATAGACAGAGGAAGCAATAGGTGCAGAAATGTAAAATACGCGACTACAAAATGACCACATAGAAAAAATCGCAAACAAAAAATCAGCAAACAATAGCAACAACAACAAATAATAAGAAACACAAGAAGAACAGCAACAACAAACAAGTAATCAACAAGGATCACTACATATATACAACAACAACTATACTATTCTAAATAGCAACGGCAGCAGAAGCAACAACAACAACTAAATTTGTAGTGTACTCATTTAATGATCAGCCCCAACTACGGGAACTCTGTATAGCAACAACAAAGAACTAACTCTAAACAGCCCCAATCACTAGGGGATAAATCTATATATATATTCATATACATATGTATATATGCTTATATATGTGCGTCACTATTTCACTATATTTTTTTTTTTTTACATTTGTATTTTTATTCAGCGAAAATTATTGCTACACCCCTTATTAATTATTACTTTTATTATTAATGATACAACTTTAACACATAACACATACATATAGAAGTGTACTACATACATATACATAGATTAGATATTTTTTGGAGCAAATTTTACGCGTTAGCGGTAAATCCATAGAAAAATCCAGAGAAAACAATAGCACAGACAAGAAAATTCGGAAACCCCCCCAACCACCTACCAGCATTTCGCAACTGCTCACATGCAAGTGTACATGACAACCTCTAGAACACTAAAATCAACAACAACAACAACAACAATAGCAGCAACTAACCGATATTTTGGTGTTAAATCTATTACATAAAACAACAACAACAACAGAAACAAAAACAAATTACATTAATATAGTTATACTGTAATATTTTATGTAAGCACAATAAGAGAAAGAAAAACAAAAACAAAAACAATTTCAAAATTTAAAATAATATTAATTATAATATAATATGTATTACATGTATGCGCTGAATTGAGAGGAGTGAGTATTCACGGTATTGTTAAAGAGCAGAGATGTTAAAGAGCAAACGCTGATCAAACAGCAAATTGCGAAAAAACTAAAATTAAAATTAAAAACAAAATAATAATAAATTTAAAAATTACATTAAAGAAAATTTATGATTTTTTACTAGGCATAGCAGAAGATATATATATACATAGATATACATAAGTGAAAGTAAAACTTAAAGCAGAAGAGAGAAATATGCGTTAAATGCGATAAATATTTTAGAGAGCTGTGTTTCGTTTTAAAAAACATGCAGAACAAAAACTAAGCAAACAAAAAGAAAATATATAAATAACGGACAAAATGCAACTGAAGGAAGTGACAATTGAAAATATGCGCCTAAAGCTATGCAAATGCGTTAGTATGACGACATACATACATACAAACAAACAAACACATTATGGCAAATTCATGTCCTTGCTGCTAAATGTTATAAATTAAAGTTTAATTACACATAAATTATTAGTATTGAATATTTAATTATAGACAAAATGGAATTTTATTTTAAATTAATCGATTTAGGTTTAAGAAAAAAAACCATACTTTAAGCAAATTAAAGTAAGGGCGGCAGATTTACACACATGCACGCGTGCAAAAATGCGTGAGCGCAGATTTATTATTAGAGCGCAGCTTGAAAAGGCAACAGAACAAATTAAGAGTTGAGAGAAATCACGAAATTAAAAAAGTCAAGAAAGCAAAGTAAAAAAAAAGAAAAAAGCAGTTGTGTAAAAGCAAAAAAGAATGCTGAGCTAATCACAAAACAAAAAAGTGCATGTGCAAGTGCAACTACATATGTGTAAAATTTATGAATTATTGATAATCAGCTGCACACACATACATAAACATATGCATGCACCACTGAGTTCGACAACGTAATCAATAAGTGAAGTACCACACAAAAATATTTTTAAAAAATATTATTAATTGGAATTAACGCTGCGAGTTGCAAAGACGGAGTAAAAATGCGCTTAACTTAACTTAACAAAAGGAAGTAAACATTCAAGCATGGTGAAACATGTTCAAATATGTTTTCAAGCAACCTTAAACGTGATCAAGCTTGTTCAAGCAAACATGTTAAGGCATGTGCAAACATGCTCAAGTATATTCAAGCTTGCTCAAGCACGCTCAAACATGTTCAAATATGATAAAGCATGATCAAGCTTGTTCAAGAAAACGTATTTAAGCATGCTCAAGCATATGCGAGCATGTTCAAGCGTGTTCAAACATGCTCAAGCAGATGCAAACATGTTCAATCATATAAGTTGTAGCGTGTTTGATTTGAATTTTATTTTTTACATATAAATATACCCGAAGCTGCGGTATTTTTAGTATTATCCCTTAGCAAGCAAGGTGAATGTGAAATTTATTATTAAAAAAGTTAAAATAAACAACAAAATTTATTAGAGAAATTCAAAACGCAGCAAGCTTGGCGGCAGCGCTTGAAGTGGCAAATCATAACTGTAAATGTAACAAAGCATGCATATATACACATAGTATATTGTAAAACTGAAAAGAATTTAAACAGAACAAATACAAATCAGTATATTATTATATACAAAAGCAAAAAAACAAAAATACAAAAACAAAAAAAATAAATACAAATGCGTAAGCAGAGAAGTGAAAACTATAAGTGTGAAATTGTATTGTAATTTTTATGTAAACCAATCAAAACTGTTTGTTCGTTTTATTATAGTAAATCTTAAGCCAAGTATGATAAAAAAAAAGAAACGTCAAAATACAATAAAATCAAACTTAAACTGACTCATACATACTCTTATGAAGGTGGTAAAGCTGATTTGAGATTGTAAGTGCTTCGCGCAAGTTGAGGGCGGAAGATTAGAATAGTCGAATTTTTAGGTTAGGTGTGAAAATATATTATTTTTTATGCAATATTTGCAACAATAATTCTTCGAAATTGTTTCTGGCTGCTTTATGAAGCTAGTCAATGTTAGGAAAATCACTTCTATGGCAAGCTATGTTATACGAAACTAAAGCGGATCTTTGAAAACCTTATACCCTTGGAACTTGGGTCAGGGATGATTTTGAAACTTTTTTGTTTTTAATAAAGAGTTCGAAATTTTTCGTCACATGTTCGAGTCTTCGGAAACATATGTCTGTAGATCTAGCATTTATATTCATATAGTCTCTCCGACCATAGTATTTTCGCTAACGAATAAAAAAGGTGCTGCCAGCGCCGCCAAATGAAAAATTACAAACAATGTATTATTTCTAAACTCAAAAAAAATAAGAAAATTCGACATAGAATTATGTCTGAGAAATGAAGGAGAAAAAAAATCTGGAGAAAGTGGTTTAAAACTGATTTAAAATATTTCGTTTCTAACTTCAAAAATTTAAAATTTAAATAACCGCCGAAGTGCAAGCGAACCACAACAACTGTTCAGGAGCAATAACGGCAAATCAGCAGAAGCACAAGAGAAAACAAATCACAAATACATGAATAGCATCGCCAATCAGCTCAAACAAACTCACTTTAAAGTGAGCGATAATTAGGGAATATCTTAAAAAGAAACATAATAAAAACCGTTAAACAAGAGGAGGAGGCGGCAGCGGTGCAGCAGACACTTTTAAGTAGAACATGAGGTATTCAGAAGCACAACAACAACTGCTGAGAAACTTGGATGATGTGAATAGCCGCGTGTGGACACGCAAGTATACAAATTCTCGAAGCAGTGAAGTGGAAGCGTGGAACGGCCTGCACCGAAGTGGCGAAGAAACCGTTAAGCGGACAAAACTCGTGTTCAGCACATAAACAATATGTATGTAGCAGACAATTTACACACATGCATACATACAAATAAAAAGGCAGTTAGAGATTACAAAATAAAACAAGCGAGAAAACATGGATTATAATAAAAGCAAAAAACAACAAAAAAGAATATATATACATACATATATATTGCAAAAACGGCAACAAGAAATTGCAATTAAATTTTGAATGTATTTTTTAGTTAAAATATAAATTTATTAATATTTAAATAGAACAAATACGAAAACGAAAAATTAATAAAAAATGCATTAATATATAATATACAATATTATATAATATATAATAAGTAAGAAGTGAATGTATTTAAATTTATTAACGTACATATACCTATACATACAAGTACATAGCAAATAGCGGCATGCAGACGACGCATCAGGATAAACGAAGCAAAACAAAAACAAAAAGTGAACAATTTTAACTGTGTCGTGTTTTTGAAGCAAATTTGCGAACAAAATAGAATTTATTGTAACACGTGGTCATAAGTATATGAAATATGAAGAAAATATGTGAAAAACAAATAATATATACCAGCGAAGAAGTGTGTAGAAGCAACCGAAAGTCATACAAAAACAACACAAGCATGAAAACCATATTAACAGTTACATGCTTACAAAATAGTGTGTGGATATCATATATATTAATATCCTTTACGGTGCATAATTTTTGTTATAGGCACTTTTTTATTTAATTATTTTTTGATAATTTTTATTTTATTTTTTTTTTA
>NW_017536629.1:461635-464702 GCF_001853355.1 Bactrocera latifrons
ATATATGGATTTTTTTTTTCGGAAAAAAAATTAGCGACATACCGTTAGTTAAATTTGTTGATCATATTTATAATAAATATTTTGCAAAATGCTCATTCCAATCATATAAAATAGGGATGATGAAAGCAAACAAACAAAAAAAAACAAAATAACAACAGCAAAAACAAAATATGAAAAGTTCCTATGTTTGTGAAACTCATACAAAATAACAACAATAGCAGAAATAATTATTAAAGCGTAAAAAATTACAAAAAAAGGATTTCAATAATTATTTATTGTGTGCAGCTTAATTTATCTCGAAAAATGCCAGTACATGTTGTTGCTATTTTTTCAATTATTCGTTTGGGAATGAGCGCTCTTTAAATAAAAAAAAAATTCAATTAATTAAATAAGTTGAAAAATACACTTACTTCACAGAAATCTAGAACAAACATATACATTTATATACAACAACAGAGTTGATTATTGTATACCCTGCAAGAAATTAACTTACAAGCAACAGTTATCTAAAAAAACACTTTGCATTAGAGTTGCCACATTTTCATTACTTAATTTATATTAAAAGTGTGGTTAAAATCGTTTGAGTGCTATGAAGAAAGCGAGTACACATATAATCGATTTTTATTAATATTTTAATTGATATTTATAACTTAATTAAACTTATATTTTTATTAAACAAATTTTATATTTCGCGAAGTTCTTTCGAACAAAATTTAGTTATTTATCGATTTTTTCGATACAAATTTTGGTTCAACTATCTGAAATTTTTATCGATATTTTGCATAACATAAGTTCTATTTTTTCCATTTTTGCGATATTTTATATATATAATATGTTTATCTTAAATTTTTATCGAAAAAATTTCGATTTTTTCGTTATTTTAAATTAAACATAAATTTTCATCGATAAAATTTCGCGTCAAATTATTCTTCGAATAAATGCAGATTTGTATCGATTTTTTCCGGCAAACGTGTTCGTTTCAGTACTTTAATTGTTATCGACTCATTATAGTTCAAATTTATGTTTACTTTCAATTTGATCGAAATTTTTAATTAATTTAAACATAATAATATTTCAAAAAGGTATTTCAACTTTTATGACTTATTTTTCCAATAAAAGTTTTACTTCTTGTATCTAGTAATTCGATTTTCGATTCATTATAAACCAAATTTTGATTTATTATTAGATTTTATCGGTATTTTTCCGACTTATAATTAATTATGCTAAATTTTATATCAAAGATACATATATAAATTTTTCATCCGATTTTTTTTATCGATATTTTCCGAAAAAGTTTTGTAAAAATATCTTGAAACATTATCAAACAAATTTCGACTTATTATCGATATTTTTTACGATAAAATTTTCGCTAAAAACTCTTAAATCTGTATCGAAAATTATCGAATACATTTCGATTTGTTACTGATATTTTTTGTAAAATTTTAAATTTACTTACAATTAAATTTCAGAAGTGTTATTGAGACCGATCATTATAGTACATATAATGGGTTTGCTTGCTTTGTGGCTTTAAGAATATAATATATGTTTAATTGTACACCATATATTTAATCATACAGCCCACTTATGGTATATACATAAACTCAGTTGAATAAGGAGATCTAATTTTTGTAAATTAAATTTCTAGCGAGACCGCTTTTATTAAATAACTGAAATAACACTAACATGGTCAGCAAACAAAATAGTCAAAATAACGTTGCAGACTTGAACATAACAATTTTAATTAATTAATTGGAAATAAAAATAAAGAAGAAATTATATTAAAACTACCGTAAATATGCATATGTATCATATTTCTTACAGATTTATTACTTCAGTAAATAAAATCCAACAAATTGAACCTTATATGTGTGTATTGTATGTACATAAAATACAAAAACAAAAATAAAAATAAAAAAAAACATATAAAACAAAATCAATGTTTATCAAGGCTAAAAACGAGGCTTACGAAGTAAGCAGCAATCAGTAAGCAAGTTAAATATACATATATACAAACAACAAGAAAAATAGTACCATTAGAACCCAAAAATAATTAAATAAGAAAATAAAAAACAAAAAATACAAGTTAAAAAATATACATTTTCGTATTTAAATTAAAGCCCAATTTTGGATTTACACAGAAGCGAGAAGAAGTCGTATTGGAGGTTATACCAAAATAAAAACAAAAGAAAAAGTAAATGTATTTGTTTAAATCGTTTTTGCTTACATCACAGTTATTGAAATAAAAAAACTAAAACAAAGCATAAAATAAGAAAATGCAAGAAGAAGAAGAAAATGAAAGAAGCGCAACAGCCATGAGCGCATTACTTAGAAGCGAGCAAAGTGGGTAAAGCAGCCAAACAAGCATTAAAAATAATTTCGTTTTGAAAGCAACAAACAGAAACCAAAATAAAAGTAATAAATAAAACGAAAAACAAAAAGTAAAAAAGTAAACGATGGCAAAAGCATCAGCACGTCACACCGAGTTGGCAGCGAGCAAATGTTTTTAATGAAAAAATAGTTGAAAAATGGAAATATGTATGTGTAGTTTACATATGGTAGCGAATATGCATGAGTTGATATCATGAAGATACATATACATACATATATTTGTTATTATGTTACATTTTTGAATAATTGATTATTAATTATTTATAATATTTAATTATTGCACTAAAATAAAATTGACAAAAGGAAAAGCGAACAAAAAAAAAATAATAATAATAATAACGAAAAAATGTGCAAAATGCAGGAGTAAAAGTAAGAGACAGCGGGCAGGCAATGCGAAATGTTAAATATTGAAAATTAGGACTTTAGAAAACAATCTATGCTACTTCAAACACACTTTTCTACATGCAACAACTCGTTATTGGTTCATGCCACATGTCACTTTCCACGATTTAAGCGCCTAATTTGTGTGCAAGAGGGAAGCGGACAACAATGTTTGCTAATAAAACGGTACTTTATATAGCACAAAACACACGCACACACATGCTGATGTTTAAACAATTAATATTTTAAAACTGTTAAAAGATTTTATTACTTTTATTATTATTATGTGTGTTATTAT
>NW_017536629.1:464741-469500 GCF_001853355.1 Bactrocera latifrons
CTATTATTATTATAATTATTTTTAATAGTTAAAAGCGTTGGTTTACCTTCGCGCAATACCGTTATGTTAGTTAGTTGCATTTAAGTTATATGTTTTAAGAGCAATCTGTGAGAGAAAATGCGCGAAGTGTATGAGAAGCTTGAAAGAGACACGGAGAAACACTAAAGAGCAATGCTAAAAACGTGAAAATATAAACATTTGATAGTTGAAGAATCATTTTCGATATATTTCCAATAAAAAGTGATGATTTTAAAGTTTACTTCGCTCTTTCTCTAACCCGGCTCCCTTGAGCGAAACAATTAGCGCAAAAAACTTACAGTTACTAATAATTTAGTTAAAAATATTAAAATTAAAATTTATATAAATAAATATATATATGTACATATATATATAACACATACTTATGTATATATATATACATATATGTATGTATACATCTGTCTCTTATACACATCTAGATGTGTATAAGATACATATATGTATGTATACATAACAAAAAACAAAAGTCTTTGTTAAGTTTAAATGTAATGTATTTTTTGTCTAGTTTAATGCCTAGCCATGTAAGGCGTACATTTAATTAAAATTTTAAAAAATTAAACACAAAAACAAACAAAAAAATTCAACATGCTTATAAGCAAATAGAAAAAAACGTAAAAAACTTTTGCTGAAATGTCAGTTGCATAATTGAAAAGATGCAGAATTATTGAGGACAATGAAGAAGCTGTGGCGTAGGCCGAAAACAAAAGCAGAAAGCATGATATAAGCAAATGAATATAAGTATGTGCAAGAAATCGCCAAAAGTTATGTGAAAAAGTAATACAATTGTGAGCAAAGTGTGTATAATATGAAAAGTATGAAGAATACGAAAAATATTTTGTTAGTTGCTTCTCCTCTAATGATCGATGTGTGTGTTTGTTCGATACAATTCGTTTTTTTACTCATACATATATATGTACATGTGAATGCTTCGCAAATGACAGTAAACGTTATTTTTTTTTTAGTGTCTTCAATTTGTATTTTTAAATTTTAAAGCAAACGGCCTTTATTTCAAGTGTTTACGAAGCAAATATTCTTTAATAAATAATGAATTCATTGTCATTGCACTTTATAATTGTAACAAGTATTTTACATTAATACATACATGAAATTCTAATTTAATGTTTATGTTATTTTAGACTTTATTTCAATTTCAAACAAAATCTTCTTGTATTTTTAAATGGAACCATTCTTAAAAATAAACATAAAATGTGTTGAAAAAATATTAAAATGTGCGTTTCTTTTATTGTGGAACATATAATGCAGGACCTATTGGAATTTTGTAAATATTTGTGTTCAAGTCTTCGAAGCTGATGCAATTTTTGAGATAACCCTTGCGTAGTTTGCGATTTCAGTGCTGTTTTAATCACTATTTTATTATTATCCCTTGAAAGTTTTTGTTTCTACCACAAACTGTTAAAGGATAATAAAGAAATATGTTAAGTAACTACCAATGATAATATCTGGCTACTCACCATGACTATACTAACCCATTGTTGTAGCAAGCGGGTGTATAATCACTACATTTCTCGATCAGTTTATATGACAGCTTAATGCTATAAAGGTGCGATGTGAGCAATTCATTCGAAAATGGTGCCGTACTATATTATAGTGGTTCGATATCGGCGTTTCCAACAAGCAGCTTCTTGGGGAGGAAAAGCCATCTGTAAAATTTCACTGAGGTGCATATGGAAATGGCTAAACCTACTCTCGATCTTCGATCGGGTTTTTCCGCTAACACCTAAGAAGCTCTACTATCAACTATAGATTATTAGTAAGTAAAACCAATCAGCCATTCGGTACTACGTTATAACCTAAGGTCACAATATTTCTCGCAAAGAATGGAGAAATAAATACTTAATAAATGTTCCGAAGATGCGAACTCAAACAGACCAGCGTAATCGAATGAGACCAGGATGAAATTGTTATTAAAATTATGTGGAGACACAATAATAATAGTAGTGGGTTAAACGCTGATGTGTGTATATTCCTTATGAGAAAGGGCTACTTAAAGTAAAAAAATCAATACTTTAATGAGAAAAGCTATCAATTACAAATCTACTAGAGGTAAAGTTCAATTAAGACTTGAGTCTATCCTTAATATGTGATAACTCCCTTATAAAAAACTCGTAAAACAAATAGACATATTCACCTAGCTTTTAAATGGTCTAATTGAAACAGATTTCTATTTTCGCGCCATCTATAGAAAATTAGTATTATTTCGTGTTTCGTGAATTGTAAAGTTTGAAGAAGGATGAATCAAATGATCAATTAACATAAAACTTATTAGGTTAGATTCGAACCCAACAAGGATCTTATATAGACAGCTCAGAATGCCGGTCCGTTGTGGTACCTAAAAAACTACTATATACTGGATATTAAAACCCTTACAAATCGACAAAGCGCTTTGAGCCCATCACACAGTTGTTGACTAGTTTTCCATTCGGCTTTGTCTTCTAGTTTGCCGAAGATAAGACTACGGAGAGTCGTTCAAAGGGCGTGTTTTATTAATATTGTTAGAATGATCTGATTTCTGTCGAATTACACTGTTTGATAACTTGTGGCTATTTTGAAGATAATGAAGCCCATTTTTCACGAGCAAAATCCATTGTCTTAGACAGGAATGGGTAGTAATCACTTGGCTCCTGGTCCGGACTATAAGGCAGAGGCATAAGAAGCTCACTACTGATGTACTAGTTTGTGGGCTAGCGTAGTCTTGTGGAATATAATTACTCTGCTATTCGCCAAAGCTAGCTGCTTCTGGGCGATTACTTCCTTTACATACAACTAAACTCATAATAAAACCTTTCTGACGGTGAATCCTGGATTGACCACTAAGATACCCAGTTTTCGCACTTTTCATCACTAGTGACCATCCACTTAGAGTTAACTCATTTGACATCCATAAATAATTGAACCACCGCAATCAAGGTTTTGATTAGAAAACTCGATATTGAACACAGAAATGTATTAAAATCGGAAAATTGCTCAGATCGGAGCAACACAAATTCTTGTTTGAAAAGTTTTTTATTTCTGAGGGGTATTCAAGGTATATTCGGTGCAACCGAAGTTAACGCCTTTTCTTGTTTTTCGACATTTTTCCGTCGAGAGCATGGTAGAGAATTAGTATCAAACTATTCATATTCTTTGCAGCTTGGTTTGCATTTTCGACTTCATAAAAGACAAGCTGTGAAATATTTATCCTTTTTGCAAGTTGAGAAAATTTTAGTTCGAAGTTTTATATTTCTACCGCCAAGCATAACACCATCGCACTTATACAACGCGAGATAAGGCTAACGCTATCTGCTGGAAAAAATAATGGATTAACTCTTACCAGACCTTATAACGGGTAATCCAAGAAGATATACTTTTTTCAAGAGCCTCTTTCTGAGAGGCCACGCGTGAGTGATCACTCATGCACTGAAGTTATCATGCTGTAAAGAATGTGTTTCGCGCGCTTCGCACAACTTATAGTCAACAAAATCGGCCTACTGAGCCTACTATTCGTAACACCATCACCCTATAGCAGCCGTAGCCGAGTATGTATGCAAAGACCGTGGTTAGTCGATTCGGCGCCGTTCGCAGCAACTCGGACTGATGCGCAAGCTTCCCAACCAATATTGATTCGCTCTTGAGCTCTTGAAAAGTTCAAGAAGATCCGACATTTTTGACCCAAATTTTGTAAAGGGGTATTTAAACAAATTCCGGAAATTGACGCTACTTCTCACACAACGTGTCAATCATTGGATTTATTGAAAGAACATTCGGTGAACATATAATCTCAAATTTAGCGATGGTCGATTTGCCATCGAGTTAGTGTGATATCATACCGTTAGAATTATTCCTGTGGTTATATGTGAATCTAAATGCGGTCGGTCCCTCTTCGATTCAGACTTTGAAACAAAACAGCACGCATATCATTCGTTAATTAACAATCAAAATGCTTGAACGAGTCATCGAAAATTGCACTCAATGAATGAACCATCTGAGACGTAGCCGCGTCTAACATTGGAAAGTGCTACAGTTCTTTCAAATGATAATAAACACTCTCCATTAAATCTGAAGTTTCTGTAATTTGTCTTTAAAAAAAAGGGGACCTTCAAATGGACCTCCCTTTACAACGCGAGATCAACCTAAAGCTAACTATTGGAAAAATAAATGATTTCTTGCTATTATTCTTATTTTTATATAATATTAATGCAAATACATTCGCAGTCAACTGTGTGGCCGCTTTCAAAACCACTTTTTCGACAAATAGCAGAGCTCAAATCAGCTTCTTATGGCGAATCGAACACTGTCATTTATACGCGTTAACTTACCACTTTTCTTCTGAGAAATGATAATACGTTTCGGGATATTTTTTATGATATATTTTCTTTAAATAATGTAACATCGTTTTATTCTCACGCAAAGAACTATTTTTCATTTATAGTTTTATCATAATTGTATTCATCTCATGTTGTGACTCATTGCTTCACATCTTCATTTCTAATTGTATCATTTCATTTCATTTCATCTCATTAATTTTATGCCTTAGTGTTGTGATTGTTGTTATAAATAATATCGTTAGCTTATTATTAGTATTGGGCTGAAGTTGTTAGTTTCATTTAATGATTATTTGCCATTTCATTTGCTTTGACTATGAATGAAAACGAACTTCACATTACTTAAATCATTAATTAAATCAACTCATTGTTTCAATAATAGTAATAATAATAATTAT
>NW_017536629.1:469570-484730 GCF_001853355.1 Bactrocera latifrons
TTTATATATATAGTTCCTCTTGCAATTTGTTATTATTGTTATTTGTTAATTTCACTATATGCACGTAGTATATGTATGTATGTATGTATATTAAGTATGCGTATGTACTATATATGTATAAGTAAACTTTAATGAATGAATGCCTGGTTGTAATTATGCATAAACGATTCTTGCGATTGTATACATATGTGCTGTTTGCTTTTCACTAGTTACTTTATTTTTATTTATTTACTCAGTTTCGCTTAGTAAAACAATACAAATATTCCCATGCACTGTGTTAGTCAATAATATGTTTTGGGTATAATTTATATTTTATTTTATTATTTTAATTTAATTTATTTATTTATTTTTTTTTTTTTTTGCATTAAGTATATTTTTACACTACAATACAACTGCTTAATCGTCAATTCTTCAATTAGTGGCAGTGGTAGACCAGAGTAAGTATTTCTTAATATGTTTATTCCTTGCTTTGCGCTCGCCTCTGCGCTAGCTGTGCTTAAATGTGCACTAACATTCATATGCTTCTCTATACTTTTCACCCTTTGCTTCCCTTCCCCTTCGCTAATTGATTGGCTGTGCTGTTAGACCGTTTACCCGCAAATATTATGCATACCGTTATTATAATTTGTTATTGTTGTGATTTTTTGGTTCTTCTTGTTGTTTTTCTTCATTTAAATCTACTGTTTTCGCATATTAGTTCGATAGAGTATTTTATTGCTATTTACTTTTGCTATTTAGTTTCGGTGTCGAAATGCATTGCCACGAGTGGCTCGTTCTATTCGTTCATTATTCATTTAACTACAATGCTTCGCTTTTGTACGAGTATGTTGTCGGGGGTTGTCTTCGGCTGCTCTTCGTGTGTTTCAGCTGTGACATAAACTTGAGTCGTTCAAATGGCAACATAACCGTATAATTGATTACTGGATTACTGTTTATTTAACTACTCACATTGCTCTAAGTTAAAAACTAACACACATTTGTTGTTGGTGGGACACAAACCAACTAATTGCAATATTTGATATAAACATAATTTTCTCTTATACCGACATGAATGTATTGATAACATGATTATTCGGTTCACTAATTAAAACGAATGGTTTTGGTGACTTGTTTTTGCCTTGCACATTTTTGGTGGTCAATTTCTTTTGCTTTATGATGAAATGCTTTGAAATGTTTTTTATTTGATTTCAGGGTCAATATATTTTAAAGAGTTCAGTGATGAATTTGAAATGTGGTTTATGTAAGGTCTCTCTAAGGAACGTGAGAAATTGCTTAGGTAACATGGCTGCAATATTCAAACAATTACTCTTATATTTTCTTCGAACTTGTAATGAAAAAAAGTGATATTAATTATTCTAAGAAATTTTGTATATCATTTATGAGGAAGTAGAAAATCAGTGAAAATCTTGGTTACAATAATAAAGAAACAGATGAGATGACGGTCTCCACTGCATTTGGTTGAAGTTTTAAAAGACAATATTATCGATATCAACTCAACCTGTCAAATGGGTTGAAATGCTACGTTGATCTGAAATTGAAACGCTTCAACCTAACTGCATTTTGTTTGTTTGGAAATACTTGTTATTGATAACAACTCTCAAAAAAAAAAAAAGGTTGAAGTGTTGGGTTGATCTGACGTTAAATTGTTTCTTTTACGGTCTTCAACCCAACTGTATTTTAGTTCGGGTTTTGAAATACGATATTACCAATCAACCAGTCAACAAAAAAAATCGGTGTGTTGGTTTGATTTAAAGTTGGACACCCAACATTTTGGTTGAATTTTTTGGAATAAGATGATATTATCGATATCGGTTGAAGAGTTGGGTTGAACTTAAGTTGAGTTGCTTCAACTTACTGTATTTGAAAGTATTTGAAAATCGTAATAGGGATATAAGTTATTAATATTTACAGCTCTGCTCGGAGCTTTGAATATGTAATCTTTATAAAATGCATTTTCTGAAGTTAGAAAACGTGGTAATTAAATTAAAAAACGCTATCTCAGCCAAATTTTATTTCGAGCTTACATAATGCGAGTGACTATCGCATCGAAACAAGTATAAACAGTGAAGCAGCAATATGCAGCGTCATTAGGAATGTTGATATAACATTAAAAACATTTTTGTATGAGCATTTGAATTGATCTTTATATATTTGGTTTTATATTATTCATAGTTAAAAAGGTAGATTTATACGAGATCAGTTAATAATCGAATAAAACTCACAACAACTAAATAACTAATTCAGCAATAAGACGAATTGATTGAGTTTTCAAATCGGACTCGGTACAAATAACTGGATTCGAAATGCCTCAAAACCGATCTTCATAAAATATTCAGTCTTGCTTTGTTTTTGTGCTTTTGTAATTAAATTTTATTTACTTTGAACGGGATTGTTTCTAGCGTTACTCCTGAATCTGGTTGCTGCATTGTGCGGTTAGGCTGAGAAATGAAAAACTCAAAACAGCGATTAATATTATTTATACTTTTTTCTAAATATTATTTTTATTTGCGTGGGTAGTAATACTTGTTTGGGCTGTGACTAAAAAGAGCAGCAACTCACTACTTGATTCATATGATTTCAATGCTGCTACTGCCTTTCCACAATTATTTTTTGGGTTCGCGTTTGATGGAACTTATAATTTACTGATTTATTTATTTTATTTGTAACACTAATCGGGCTTACAGTTATTTGAAATCCAATGAGTTGTTTTAAAGTAAAAGCTTAAACAGTAGTGTGCTTGTTTCTAAAAACTCTCCACTTTGACTTGCGTCTTTTTTAAAATACTCCTCCGTTTTGAAATGCAATTCATAAGACTAAACTGACATAGAGAAAATAAGGCATTTCACTCATCCGAAAGCATACCGACACACATATCCATATCTCTTTGTATGTGAGTGTGCACAAAGCAAGTTTGAACCGTTAAATGATAATTGCTTCGAAGCGTCTAATATTTATAATTATAATCTAGGCACATTCAATACATACACAACTCATGCGATATACATATGTGAATACCATAATTACATTCTATTCGCTTTTACTTTGAAATTCACTACATGTCCATTCGGCTAAAGTTAATCTATTCATATTCATCTACGATTTTATTATATGTAAGTAATGCATGGCTGTTAATATACATATATGTTTTCGATAATTTACGCAATATCATACAACAATACTTATTTATAGTGATACATACAAATTATAATATTAGGCTGTAACACTTCGTGAGTGACTTCGTATGCTAGTCACTCCATTCGTTCATTTACGAGTAGTAACTTAGGTGAAATAGGAAACTCATTACTACTAACTTAGTTACTTAAAATACAAAGAATTCTACATTTAGTGTTGATTATTGCATGAAGACTTTTTAAAGAACATACGCACTTTTCTAAAAAAAAAAAACAATATTTTTAATACAGAATTTTCTGAAAAAATATGAACATTCTATCGATACCGTCAAATATGGATGTCTATTACGGAATTAGTGAATTTTTATAGTGAAAAAAATCTTTCAAATGATATTATATAATATACTAAATATATTATATTATAGTGAGTAAAAACATACAATATTTTTTTCGCTCGGCGCTCTGAACAATTTGTTATTAGACATTTCTAAGAAAGTCTCTACGAGAATGAGGTCTTTATTGTAACGGCTGGATCCTCCACATTACAGTTTTCTATTTTTTTCTTATTATTAAAGAGAAAAATTCACATTACCCTTCCAACTACTTTAAAAATAGCTCGTTATATATAATATATATGATAAATACTCACAAAATGTGAATGCATGAGTTTATAATCAAGAGCGCAATCCCTTAACAGTTAATTTCTCGCGACGGTACTTTTCTTTCGAAAGAATTCTTCCTTGATGGAGAAAAAAAATTACTCTCTGAGTACTTCAAAATTTTAAATTTCGATAACTGACGGAATTTTTGTTTCCGATGAATCCACTTAGGATTGTGCAAATATTTCGAAAATTTCTTTCGAAGGGTAAAGCAATAATATTTGTTAATCGACAGTGGAAATGCTCTTGAAAAAAAATACAAATAAAAATATATTTAATTTAGTACGATTTATTAAAATTCTTTGCAGGTATTCGAAACATCATGAAATAACGGGTGATCCAAATAGAGAAACTTTTTTCAATAGCATTTTTTCGACAGATCACGCCTGAGTCGTTTCAAGCTGTCATGTTTGTTTGTTTAATATTTTTTGGCATTTTACCATGGAACAACTACCACAAATCGTTCAACTTTACGTTATGCATACTATAAACCACCTTGTGACCCAGCATTCATTATTGGATAATGTTCGACCGAATATATCACGTCCAGCAAGCAGTGGAGAAAATATAGCAGCTGCAGATGGAATTGTACACGAAGACCATTGAGAGTCCATGGCACCACTTGGCACATTTTACGTCAAGATCTTAAATTTGAAGCGTACAAAATGCAGCTTGTACAAAAACTGAAGCCGCTCGAAATTAACAAGTGACACTTCTTCGATTTGTTCAGCGAAGAGGCGCATTTCTGACTCTATAAAAATGGATCAAGCTTTAGTTCTCCATATTCGACCAGGATGGATTTTGGATAATACTCAACCGGAATCACTGCGGTAGTGGAGGATCCTTTGAGCGCAGTCCGAGATCGCGTGTAACATGAAAAGTATTAAATATTTTTTAACTAAATATAACCTTAAAGTTTCAAAAAAAATACAAAAAGCGCCAACTAGTACTTTTAATGGAACCCTACGTTATATCGAATATCAGCAATGAAATAATAGTTAAATTGCGTTTACAAGGGTTAACACACAGAGCATACATATGTATATGGTAAATGTGCTTAGAAACATATTGCAATTTTGCATTTTAACTTCAAATGCGATTTATTATTGATTTCAAATTTCTGTATCGTTTGTTTTGACATTTAACTGGGTTGTTTTAAGGTAGATATAAGCAAGAATTTTATGTTTTGTTCCAAATTTTGTTTAGCGTTTTATTCATTACAGAATTTCGTTATAGCAAACTTTTCGCCGAATCTCGCTTTCACACTCTTTTCCTATTTTACTTTCCCTCTACTTTTTTTCTCTCCTTCTTTGCACTCTCTCTCTTTTTCTCTCTCCTTCTTTCGCTCTCTCCCACAACATCGTCTAATATTTAGTTGCCTGCCACATTCTGAATTTGTGCATTCTGCTGCAATTATTGTTATTTTCATACCTACTCCTTTTTTGCTTATTTTCGTTTCGCTACATATTTTATATAAATGTACGATAATTGTGTGTTGCTTTTATTTTTGCTTATTTTTTCCACTTTTTAGTTCTCAATAGTTGTTGTAATACAATATGTTTTGCTTTTGTTTCAATTTCGTTTGGAGTTCATATTTTTTGCTTTATTTTTGTTTTTGGTTTTTTATTTTTTTGGTGTATTCATCTATTTAATTACGTCAATAATATTGATAAGATGATTTTAAATAACTATAATCAATTTCATTTATTTATATACCATATTATGCATTACTATTCATAAATGTACGATATGACACAGTGATATTCAATAATATATATGTAGTAATTATATATTATCAAGCAAAGCTCAGAACAACACTCAAACGTAAGCGTGTGTATATGAATTCTTTTGGTTTTGTAGCACAAAAAAACGCTTATATGAAAAAGAAATAATAACAAAAGTTGTCATCATTTAAGTTTTATGTGTGTAATAACGGGTTTCGTAAGTAACATATGTATGTATATATTTTAAGCACCCAAAGAAAACTCACAATGCCACGCTGCTTTACGCACTTGCCCGCAAAACGCAACACTGCACCAGCAAACGATCCACAATATCATTCGTAGCCACCTTTGTAACTATACCTGAAGCACTGCGTCACCACCGCCACCAATCGCGCGATCGCGGTGTGCAGCGCCTTGATGTATGCTAAATTAGCCACCGCCGCGCAAACACAACGCCATTTACCTATCATTAATATTAATATTAATATTCATTTAACTATGCAAGCGTCATAAGTTCGCCACTTGCGCCGTATTCTATTCAATTGCGTCCTAGTTAAAACAATTCAACTATAATATTTGGGAAATCCTTGGTATGTATGTGTTCGTTTAAGGTAACATATATCGCTGAAATGCACACATATTACACATATGTATACATATTTACATACATATGCCCGTTTCACCTTGCAATAAGTATTTATTTTAACTTTTTTTTTTTGTATTTTTGTTTACTTCGCTTGTTGTTTTCAATTTAATATCTCCCCTGCTAGCATTTGTTTTAGCGAACTTATCATCTCCGCCTCCTCTCATCAATATTTAAGTTATTTTAGAAATTCAATGCACATCATATTCAGCTAAAAGTAATTCGTTTGCTACACAATACTTCTTTCAGAATATTTACATATGCAACATTCGGCTAATTGAATTCTTATATTTATTTAATTCTTGGATTCGATCCAGTGTTGCATCTTTATTGTTATCAATTTCGAAAAATAAAAACAAATTTTATTTGAGTAGAATGTGTATGTATGTATGTAGCAGCAATAATGGTGAGAAAACGGTACATAATTATTATTAAAAATATGTTTAACAGCACTTTCAGTAACTTGTCGTGTTTAAGCATAGCTTAACACTAAATGTGTGTGTGTGTGTATGTGTAAGATTAGTTTCGTGAATAAATTTTCTTCCCAAAGAGTTCTTTACACGTTCATTTATACAGCTGTGGCACTGAAGTGTATTAGAATTTTTTTTTTCGCAGTCAATGAAAGTAAAATTATTTTGACTTAAAAGACGAATTTAATTTTTAAACAATATTTTAAGGACTTTTTATTGGAAAATATATAACAAGTTTTTTTTTCCAATTAAAAAATTTTAATAAATTAACAAATGCAGTGAAATAAAGAAATTTGAAACAAACATTTAAATCAGAAATCAATAAATATTTCTTTTACGAATATATGAATAAAACAGACAGCAAATAATTTTTTTATAAAACTGTCATTACTATTACTATTTTTCTATTATTATTATTTTTTTTTTTTTGTTTTTTTAATAAATAAATTTGTGAATCTGAACATATTGTATGCTTAAAAAACTGCTGCCTATTCTGAAAAATTAATTATTGAACTTGACTATAACCGCATAAGCGGTGTCTATGTCAATAGAGAAGAAGAAGAATAATTATCAATAATTTTTTTTAAACCAGTGTTTATAAAGTGCCAACAAGAAATATCGAATTGCCTTAAAATAAACTTTAACAGTTTTATTTCACAATGTATGCACAAGCTTTTTCAATTCTTTTTAGAATATTATAATTCTTCGGAAAAATAATTAACGCAATTTCATTAATTTAATTTAATTTTTGTTTTTTTTTTTTTTTTTTTTTTTTTTTTTTTTTTTTTTTTTTTTTTTTTGAATTTGGTTCCGTAATCTTCATTATAAATTTCATTGAAATGAATTCTGTTAAAGCCCAAACTTACTTAAAGCTCTTTAGTGTTTAACATTGCCTTTTAAACATTGTCATTTCATTAGAGAAGCATAATATTGGAATTTTTAGTATAAAGTGTCTACTAAAAAGGACGACGTGATGTTAAAATGAAATAAAATATTCATAACGTTTCCAAATAGGTTTGGTGCATCATTTTGAGCTCCTCGAGCCTTGCTGGTTGATTGACCTAACATTTTGATTTAACATATCGAAAGAGAAAATTATCCAGAGGCGTTGAATTGGGTGTCCAACATTTAGTCAACATCGTGTTAAATACTCGCTTCTGATGGTAATGGCTTTATTTCAGATGCAATTGCGTTCATTGAACCACACAAGGATTTGTGCACTCCAAGCAACAATTTTTTAGATTAATATTTGTTTTTCTAGGTTGGTATGACTGTCAGTGACATCTGTGCCAAACATCAAAATAATCATTAGTGATTACTATACGCTTGTTCTTCTGAAGTACCTAAAGTGACTTCGGCGATTTTTACATTGAATGAATGTAGTGAACAAAGAAGTTCCATTAAATTTTGTTTGCGGAATCAAATTTCTGGTGGTCAGAATGTTGGACTTTCGGTGATAATTATTTGTCGCGAGAAAGTGTTTTTGATAATCACAAATTCTTCAAAGCGTTCAGAGAGTACCGAAAATGCGTTGACGACGAACCACTTTCAGAACATCCATCAACATCAACTGATGATCAGCACGTCAATAAAGTAAAGGAATTGGTGCTTAAGAATCGACGATTAACAGTCAGATATCTTGCTCGCATCGTTAGAATAACGGAAGGACCAGTGACAACTATTTTGAAAGATACTTTGGGCCTAAGAAAAATGAAAGCACAATTGGTTCCAAAATCACTTAATATTTTCGAAAAACAGTGTCACGTTAACGTCTATGAAACAATGCTTTCCCATTACCAGGATGTACTCTTTTTGTCGATGAGTCTTGAATCAAGTAATCAATCGACCGAATAGAATGGCAAAGGTGAGCCTAAGCCGACACAAACACGACAAAGCGGGTGTAAAATCAACTCCAAACCCCTATTTGAGTATAATGCACACCGCACAGTCGTTCATTGATTGATTCTTCGTGGGTTTTTCGTATTCGCCTGATTTAGCTTCGGGTGTCTTCTGGCTATTCAGCAAACTCAAACGACAATTCCGGGGAAAACGTTTTGAGCATTTTCTTGATATTAAAAAAAAAAAACGTTGGCACATGTGTATTGGGGTAATTACCAACAAAGTCTTACTAATTTTTTAAAATCCATAAAAAAAACAAGTTGACATTAAATTTTTGATATGATTTTCTCATATGAACCATTCATAAAACTGGTTTAAAATGTACCACTTTAATCTGGTAACCACTTATTCTCTGGTATCTGATGAACTCGTTTACTTTGTAGTTGGTCTTATATATGGTATAATATAATATAAGAATGTTTGCCAAGACGAATAGAAGAAGGCTACTTCTCATTTGTACAAAATTACTAGGTAAACTATTTCTTTTTAGTAACTTTAATTAGAACTCATTCTTAGAAAGTAGATTACTAAAAAATATTAATTTTTTAATACATAATATATAAATTTAATGTGACTAATGAAATGTACTTCCGGTACAATTTCCGTAGTTGCAAATATAAAGAAAAAATATTAAATAAAAACAATTGTAAATAAATTTGAAAATACAAATAAATAGTATATTTAGAATAAATAAGTAAAACTATATAGAAATTAAAATAATTTTTTTTAAACATAAATAAATACTGCAAATATATTTTTTGTATTCAATTTTTTCCACATACAGCACCCAATGTGAACGCACCACTGCCTAAATAATTTTTATATAGTATATACATGTATGTGTGTGGCTGTATGTATGTACAAAATGCCTAATTAAAATACCTAACACTATTGAACAACTTACGCTCATTTGACCAATAATTTTTACACTTTCGATAAACATCTACGACACTTTGCTAATTACACATGTAGGCATTAATTTATTAATTTTACTATTCTATGCATTTACATATGTATCTATGTACTTGTAATGGGTTGAATAACATTTAAAAACGCATTTAATTCACTCACAATAGTTAACAATCAACATAAACAATATATATGCATGCATGTATGTATGTATGTATGTGGCTATGCAAGTTACTTATTATTTGGTGTATATGAATTTATGCTCTGGTTAAAATCAATAAATATGTATGTATGTATGACTAGGAATTAAATATAATTGATGCTACGTTCGTGCGCTAGGCGTCTAGCAAACTTTTTGGTTTTGGTTTTGTTTTTAGGTAGGTAATTACTTGATTTAATTTAATTTGATAAATTTCTTTAATTATAATTTTTGTTTATTTTTCGTGCTTTAGCTATTCATTTCTTATAATTTTTTTTTATATTTTATTTATTTTTTATATTTAATTTTGTTTTTATTTATTTATTTTTGTTTTTTTATTTTTACTTTATGGCAAATTCATACTTCGTTTTTCAGTTTGGTGTTTTGTTTCAAAATCTTTCTATAGGAAGTTGTACTGTTATCGGCAATAATAAAGTTGATGTGTCCCAATGTTGATATCCCCTGCTCATTACATCATAATGCAGCTCTAATAATGAGATGAGTTGTGACTGAATTGAGTTTAAAAAATAAAAAAATTTTGTTCTTGTTGCTCTGAAACCAATTGCGTGTAAATTTGTGTTTTTCTTTTAATAATTAAAAAATTTAGCTTCTTTGGACTTTAATTAATATTGCTTCGAAATTGGTTTCAATTATCAGGATTTTTCAAACTTTTTTTTGTGTTTTCAATTATATTCTTCCGCTAAATATTTTTAACTACATATTTATGCTTTTCACATTACATACATTAAATTATTATCTACATGTCTGTATGTATATATGTGTGTATATATATTTATCTAGGAGTTATAAATGCACTAACAATGCAAAGTAAATTTCTGAAAGGCCAAAACATTACCGCTAAGTAAGCATGTACAATGTATGTATGTGTGTATGCATTTGTTAATTATAAGACTAGTTAATATTATTTATAATACAAAAGTACATTATTTAACTAAAATTTATCGTAAAAGACCTCGGTTTCGCATAATGGCGTGCTGGCTAAAGCATGGTGAAATACATACAGATTTAACTATACACACTAGGAATTTCAAATTTACACTAAGCTAATTTATTACTGCATATCTATGTATATGCATGTACTGTTAATGAAAAACATCAATAAGTTGCTTAACACTTTGGTTAGTATTTACAAGTGTCATAATAGTAAGCTAATATTTTATCTGATTTTACACTGGATATCCATATGTATGTATATGTTATAATTAGACTAGATTAATTAATAAGTGTTAATCGAAGCTTTAAAGAAAGTCTCTCTAGGCTTAGACTTTCATTTCCCTAACGCTTGAAGTTTAAATAATTTATTTATTTTTTTCATTAGAATTGAGCATAAAAGAGAAGTAATAAAAATAAATTTTTTATCAGAAATTAAGTGATGTGAAAAAATAGTATTAATAAATTATTTATTTTTCCAAAAGCGTCAAATAGCTTTCGCCACACATTGGTGGACAAAAATCAAAAAAAAATTGTAATAAAAGCTTTTTTTTTAATTAGAAATGTGATAAGAAAGTATATTATTAAATTATTTATTTTTTTAAAGCTTGTTAGACCTTAAAATATATTATTAAATTATTTTTCTTTGTTTCAAAAGCTTTCGCCAAATTTTCAGGAGCTTTTGAGGTTTCTCTGTCATTCCTTGAGTTGTAAAAATGACATCAATCTTGAATTATAAAATTAGAAAATTTTCACGAGCTTTTGAGGAGACTTTCTTGTAATTGCAGTAACAGTGAGTTATACTTTTTGAAAGAGTTTTCATCGAATTACAGTAGCCGTGAGTTAAACGTTTGAAAATTTTTCATAAAACGATTCAGTGCTTTCATCAAATTTTCACGAGCTTTTGAGGAGGAATACATTTCACGGAATGACCTCAGCCTTAAGTTATGAATTTGAAATTTTTTTATACAGATTTTTAGAGCTTTCGTAAAATTTCCACGGGGGTTAGGGAAATTTTTCATAAAACGACATTAGCCTTGAATTATAAAGTTGAAAAATTTTCATAAAGCTTTTCAAAGCTTTCGTCACGCATTCACGTGCTTCAAAAAAGTTTTCCGGAGCTTTTGCCATTCCTTAAGCGAATCTAAGCGAAACTTTGAGAAGGCCTTCATGGAATGACAGTAGGGTTATAAATTTTAATAGTTTTCAATAAGCTTTTCAGAGCTTTCGTCAAGTTTTCAGAGCTTTTGTGAAAGCTTTCATGAAATGCTTCAGCCTTGAGTTATAAATTTGAAAAATTTTCGTAAAGCTTTTCTCATTCGGATTTTGTTGGCATTTAACTGAAGTTAAAGTGTGATGAGTTCGTAGGTTACGAACTAAAAGAAATTAATTTGCCTTGGATCATAGATGTGTAAATAAATCATGAATTAAAATATATTGTACTTTTACAAAAAAATACTAAAAACTACAAGTTAAAAAAAAAAATCTGTTAATGAAACTTCCCACACAAATTTGAAATAAGCAAAGACATATAGTATGTTGCACTTGAAGCATAACGACCGTTATATCTATGGATTTCATTGTATTCTCCTAATACGCACTATTCGTTTCGTTTCATCTTTTGGTTTCGCAACATTTGTGTACACCCTTACACACTATATGTATTGTTATATGCATATCTATGTTTTCATGTATATATATGTATTTAGTTTAGTACATTTACATAGTACATGTTTGTATGTATATCAGACTTTATTCATATTCAACTGACGTTCGTGGCTCACGTGTATGTGAGTATGTATGTACGTGTCTATTTTATTTTCATTTGCTTTGTTTGATACTATATTTCATATATCATTTATATGTATGTATGTATATCTGCTAATTATAAAGATAAATTCTTGAAATTTTCGTTTCGCATTTTCGCCAGTTGCTAGAGAGCCTATTCTGTTATCATCGACACGCCCACCTGCGCTGTCGCTCAGTCAAGCATTTGCTCTGTTCACCTCTGTAGCGGGCTATACGCAGTACTTAGTCTGTATATACTATTAGCATAACTTTTTTTTTTTTATTACATTTCGGAATTTTATTTTCTTTGCTTTTGCGGTTTTTTGTTTTGCTCACCTTCTTTCGCCGACAAATGCTTGTATATTGTATAGTCGTGTATTGTATATGTATGTATACTATATATACTATATATTAATTTAGTCGAATATACATGTGTATGCTTGTATATTGTATAGTATATATGGTATGTATATATAAGTATTTGTAATTTTTTAATTATATATTATATTAATTTTAGATTTTAGTTGGATTGTAATATAAGTTGCGGAATGCGGTTCGGTTAAGGTAAGGTTCTTGTTGTTGCTTTTCAGTTGAAGTACGCTATGATAATATGAATGGTAGTCGTTTGTAGGTCGAGGAGAACGCTGAGCGGGAGTGTGATGAGTTCGTACGTATGTTTGTTGTATGTAAGAGTGTTTTTTTGTAAGTATGTTTGTATATGAGTAAGTAGCGCCTTGAGATTTTCGTAAATAATGCGTATTTCGACAAGTGGTTTAAGTGGGTGTATGGGTTTTGTTTTTTTTTTTTTATTAATTTCTTTTATTTTTTACAATTTTCTATAAAGACTGCAGTCGTTTTGGGCTTTCGTTAGTTGCTATGAAGGAGTTGCTGAGACTAATGCTATTTAATTTTTGTCGCATAAAAACCTATAAATTGCTTAAATTTCTTTCACTTTATGTTTATTACAACTTTTTTGTAGCTTTTAAATACTGTTATCAACCGTTAAACTGTAATTGTCGTCTGTGTGCATTTGGGCGCGCGTCGTGCGGCGACGCCCGTTAGCGAATACTGTTGGTAATTTCGGATTTAACTGTGTTATTTTCACTATGATTACACTTCATTTCACATGTGTCCTGCTCGGGTCTATACTTAAGAGAGCGAGTTCTGGTAGAAAACTGTTGGTCTTACCTTGCAGGGAAAGAAAATAATTTCTAATTCCTGCTGGGAAATTATATTTATATTTAAATGTGTATGTATGTACATTAAAAAGTGGCCAGTACACGTATGTATGTATGTATATATGTAGTGAAATGTAGTCAAAAAGGGAGAGTGGAGTATGTAAATACAAAAGTTGTTTTGGTTAGACGCGTTATATATACTGATTTACTTTGTTGGTTTTGTATTTGTTAAATATATTATATACTATTACTTATACAGTTTGTTAGTATGTATGTAGAAGAAGCAATAAAGTTGTCAAAAATTCACAAGTTCATATAAAATAAATTTGTAAAACTATTTTTTTTTTTTTGGTTTTTTTGTTCTATCTGCTTTTCCTGTTTGCTTGTAGTTAGTTGGTTAGTAGTCATTTGAGGCATTCGTTCGCAACTGTCTCATTTGTCTTCGTATCGATTTCGGTCAGCATATGCAGCCGTTGCTCTGTTAGTCTGTTATGTATATAAGAATAAGTTAAATTTTAGAAAATTCAAAAAAGTCTAGTTTATGTTTGTATATACTATGTATGCATATATATATATATTTATAGAGATTAATTTGTAGCTATGTATGTATGTATATAATTTATGCACTTTGCCTTTACGCTTGCTATGTACCATATGTTGTATGTATTGTATATAGATATTTATATACTATAACTGAGTTCCTATATGCCTATTACATCGGAATAAGTCTGTGTATTTATCTTAGATTGCCACGCTTTCATTGTTTGCATTTTATGTTTTATTTATTTAATAAATTATTTTTAATTTTATTTTTCTATATTATTTTTAATATTTCTGCGAGTTAATCGTCGAACCCATACAAAACCAAAAACAAATCTGCAGACACACAAATAAAGCAGCGTATTTTTTGTATTGAAAATTCGTTTTCGCGTCGCTTGGTGTATACGGTTGGCTGTTCAAGGTTCAGCAGACGACTTTACATTTTTTTTTATATTTTTTATTTTGTAATTTTTTTAATTTTAATAATTTATTACTTTTAATAATATAGTACATATGCATGTATATGTTGGTATTTATATATAACTTGCTGCTGTTGTCACACCAAAAACATTTATAGCTTTCTACTCGTTCGCTTTAATTTGCATAATTTTAATTTAATTTAATTTAATTATTTTATTTAGATTTTAACCAAAATGCTGTTTTCTTGCCAGACCTTTTAATATTTGTTGTTTACCATATTTTCTTTTTTGTTTTTGTAAATTTGTAAAAGTGTAAACATTTAAAAAAGTCAACGGTATATACAAATGTACGTATGTATGTGTGCGCACACGTGATCGCGTGCTGTTTTTCGTTCAGTTTACTTTCAACTAAAAATTATTGTTTTTGTTTATTAGGTGTATTTTGTGTTGAGTTTCTTATAAAAAACGTGCAGAGCATACGAATTTCATGACTACATTGCTCAATGTTGCCCAACTTTTTTTTAAGTAAGTAACATAATTCCAAAAATTTAAAAAAACTTGCAAATATATTTTTCTGTGGTACTTTAAGTAAAAAAAAGTAAATATTAAAAAAAATTAATCTGAACATTTTTTCAAAAATTAGGAAAAAA
>NW_017536629.1:484983-517467 GCF_001853355.1 Bactrocera latifrons
ATACATATAACCAAAAAAAAAAACAGTTTTCAAAAAATACGAAATAAAAAAAATTCTGTATTGTAAAAAAATTCCAAAAACGTTTTCAATTTCATATCAAAATCATGCTTCATTGTACAAAAAAAGGTAAAAATTCACCAAGCAACACTGTATGAAAATCGTGTGCTCTCACTTCGTTATTTCTTTTAAGCTTTCACTTCAGATCGTCAAACTCATCGCTGCCGTTTTTCGAGTCGCTGCCATGTAAGGCGGCTAAGAGCGATGTTCGATTGTGACTACTACTACTACCGCTACTACCATTACCCTGCTGCTGTCCATTACCACCATTATTGCTACTACCGCGATGACCATTGCCCGCGCCGTTGCCCCCGTTACCAGCGCCGCCACCATTGCCGGGCGCATCGAATGCTTCCAAAAAGGGATTAGTGGCGGCATACTGCACCCTGTATGTACCCAAAGTATGATAATTACCACCGCCCCCATTGCCGCCGCCATTACCATACGAGCGCGTGCTAGCCGCCGACGTATACGAAGCCGAACCGGGCGTGTAGTAGTCGTAGCTGGTGGTGGAACCGGTCATTGAGCTCACACCACTGCTACTGGCTGTGTGCACACCCGACGATGACGATGTCGAATAGTATGAGGCGGATGTGGTGGAACCGTACATGCCACCAGCGCCGCCAGAGGAACCGTTACCTGTTGCATTGGCCGCCGGACCATTTTTGGGCAAGGTGCCGTACAAGTGCATGGCATTGTGAGTGCCATTGGACGCTGAGCCGCTGCCATTGCCATTGCCGTTGACCGTGGCGAATGGGCTTGTGCCAGCCTGCGCGCTACTACCAAACAGACTACTACCATAACTTCTGTGTTCTGAACTTTGTTGCTTATTGCTAATGTGACTACTTGCTACACTTTTACTATCGTTATATGTTGCAGACGTTGCTGCTGTTGTTGTTGTGCTGCTGGCCGCCGCTTGAGGTCGTGCCTCAGCTTCTGATGATGCCAAACTGTCGAATAGTCGCCTACCAGTCGACACCAGTGACGTTGATGATGATGATGCTTCCTTGCCGCCGACTTGCCTGGATGGTGATGAGCCCTTGTGATTGCTGCTGCCATTGGGATCGCTCGAACTCGGCGCGGAATGTTTACTAATGGCTCCCGTAGAAACGGGCGTTTTACTGCTCGATGTCGTTAGGTGGTAAACGCCTTTAGGCAGACCATCACTACCTGGTGGCGATGGTGAATCAGGTGATTTGATTGGCGTAAACTGTACGCGCGGCTCCCGCTTAAGATACTTAGACATGAGCTGGGATGTGGTCATTGCTTGCGATTGTGCCAGCAAAGCATTCGTTGATGCTGAGGACTTATATGATATTAGGTCATCCGAGTCATCCGATGATGTGGTTGGAGCTGAGGTGGCAGTGGAACCTGCCGCACTCAAAACCGTCGCTTGTGATGAGGAGGATGATGATGTGGCGCTCGATTTATTACGCATCGCTTTGTAATCTTCAGTGGAGAGACTCGAAAGTGCCGTCTTACTTGCGCCAATGCCAGCACCAGTACCATAAGTGCTCGTGTCGCCGTAGGATGTGCGTGTTTTTGCGCCCAACTCGCCATATTTCGAATAACTACTGATCTCGTCACTCTTCGTATGAGGTTTGTGCGGTTCGTAAAATTCGACACCTTTTCTTGTTGGCGCTGTTGATGCTGCTGCGTCGGCACTGGTTAACGGAAATGAAGTATCATCGATTGGCGACTCTTTTGTGAGTTTTTTCTGCGTCATGGAAAACGTACTGGCCGATTCTTGTATTTTCACATGTTTGACCGAGGAGGGCGACGCACCACGTTTTATTGTATCAGTACCTAAGGTAAATTGCTCAGTGAACAAGGTTGAATAATGTAACTTGATTTTGTGTATCTTCAGTGCTACATACTTTTACCGGATCCCGAGCCGGAACCGGTCGATGCCGAACTACTGCCGGGGGAGGGTGTGCCTGGAAGTGGCAGTGGCGATTGGTCGAGAATTGCTGAGGCCGCTGAGCCCGCCAATGGATGGGGCTACAATTATACGCAAGAGAAAGAAAACAAAAACAAATACGTTCGATAAACAGGCTGTACGAAAAGTGTGTGTTCAATTGAAATGCAAAATATGTAAGGTTAAACAAGTTTCGTTGGGTTCATGAAGCGTGCTGGATGAGTTAGGAGGTGAATGCACAACAAGAACTGCATTTTCATGTCAATAAAATTTCGCTTGTCACTAAGTTGCCAATCAAGTGCCACAACTAAGTGCTAGAAACGTAGTAATGTCAAGGTTATGGTTGTTGTTGTTGTTGTTGGGGGTGGATGGTGCACAGTGCGGGGGTAAATGGTCCGTTAACAAGTGCAGTGACGACAACATTTGGTGCGAATTTAAGTGTTCACTAAGTTTAGCAATAACAACAATGTATGCAAACAGGTGCGGTTGTGTCTGTGTGGTGGGTGGCCAATTTTTCCAAGCTCCGGGTGTCTTAATGCCATGCAAATGCGTTGTGCTTTGGATAATGCGCTTTTGAGTGTTGCCAATTTGTATTGAGGTAATTCAATGTGATGACTTTTTAGAATTTTTGGAATGTTTTCTCTGTTTGCTCTTAACTCTCAGCCAATATGTAGGAGTAATTTTATTTGTAATGAAGTGTATTTAGTTAATAAATTAGTATAGTTTACAAAATCAGAAATGTGATGAAATATATTTTTACAAGTACGTCAAGTTCGTATTTAAGTGAAAAACATAATTTTAAAAGACTCAAGAAATAAAAATAATATTATTTTTTTTTATTATAAAAAATTTAGTTTTGTCTTTCTACAATTTTCTATATGAATGATAGAGCTAATTTTGTTACTGAAAGTGCTTTCAGAAGCTCTCATACGTTTTTCCGTCACGGGATTTACTGTTGCAGGGCTTGAAAGCATCAATCTTTAGCTGTTTTAGTTACGTTATTTTTAATAATTTTATGTGAACATATTACATTTGCAAAAATAAAAAAAATGTTTCTAAAAAATTAATAGTGAACATCTTTATAAAAAAAAAAATATCCTACCAAACTAAAATAACATTTTTTTTTAGTATGAAAAATTTAGTTCTCTCTTATTAAGTCTAATATAAATAATATGGATCTGGTAGATATACTCTAACAATGTGGTAAATGAATGATAGAGAGCTTTTCGTCACAGAGACCGTCTTCATAAAGCTCCCAAGCGCTTTTCCGCCACGGGAGTTATTTTTGAAGTGCTTGAGAGCAACTGAATATATTCTAATATAAGTTAAATCCTGCATAAAAGTCTATAGTTGCTTTAGTTTAGCTATTTTGGTAGCAGAAAAGTAATATACATAACGTTTTTGAGCAAACCAATAAAGACTTTCGGTTTTTTTTTTTTTNTTTTTGTTGAACTCGACTACAACCTGCAGCGGTTATGGAATCAAAAATGAAAAACATGACCCTATAATAAGTATTTGCTCCAGTTTTATAGTCAAAAAAATTATTAACAGGTCAATTGAAAAGTGCCAAGCCTTCCACACATTTTCTGTCATTTTTTTTTTTTTTTTTTGTTTGTTTTTTTTTTATTCAACATAGTTTCTTTCAAGGGCGATACATTGATTCTAGTGACTCCAACTTTTCGTTACCATTTTTATAGTACGCTTGTTCTTTTTCTCCAAATCGGTCTCTGTTTCAGCGATCCTCTCTTCAACCTTCAAAAATTTCTTCTCAGAGAACATTCTTTTACGGTCTAAAAACAGAAAATAGCCGCTGGAGACAGATCTGGGGAATACGGGGCTAACGTTTTCACTGATTTGTGACACAGTGCATTGTTTTAGTGAAGCAGCACTTTATTTTTCTTCAAATGTTTTCTTCAACATATTGATGCAAAAAATCAGATTTATTAAGCTCTACTCTAAATAGTGCTTCGAAACATCAACTCGTGGTTGTATTTAGCCAAAAGTGAGCCCGCGCGGCACCTGTTTTGTACTAAGCTTCTCATACCCAAATATTCGTGAGTGATATGATGTAGTTGTTCAGTTGAACGGAGGATATAGTCCGGAAACTCGTCATCGAGCCAAGTTTTCTCTTCAGCTGTATATTTTCTCTTCAAGAAGCAATATTTTATCAATACGCGAAATTCCTTTATATACATTTTTTCACAATAGCAAGATTGCTTCATTAAAAATTATATAATTCATAAATTAACAACCTGGCGGATATCAAATTTAAATACACGCTGCTTAAACGTTAGAATTAACTAAATGCATTTGCATTGAAGGTTCATAGTAGTGCCATCTATGTGTCAGGCCGGGGACTTTTTATTTGAGCGTTAATTGAATAATTTAAGGAATTACTATTATGAAGTTGTTGTTGCTAAGTTGGTCTTTAAATGAGTCAAAATCTGTGAATTAAAGTTAACTTAAAATTTAAAAAACTTGTTTTTTAAGAATTTTATGAGTTAGAAAGCTGAATCAATCGTGGGTGATTCGTGGGCCACCAATACGCGATAACACGGATTCTTATTGAAAATATGAAAATATAAAATGTTTAACAGAAAGTAAAACACAAATTATCTTGTTCAAAGAAATATTGAAAAACTCAAAATTTATGTATTTAAATAAATCTGAGTACAAATATTAGCAAAAAATAATATTATATAATAAAAAAACATATGTTCACGTCGTCACATAAAATGCAAAACAACGTTTGATCAAAAAAATTGAAATTGATTTATTGCTTACGATTCATTACATCATATTTCATAGTATATGTAGCATAAAATTTTAAGCTTCCGCTGTCAAATAACCCATATATAATCATTTTATAACCAAAACTCCAATTTGGTTTCAATATAAGAGTAAGATAACCAATCTATAATCATTTTAAAACCAAATCGAAATTCGTTGTCAGATATAATAACCAATCTATAACCAAATCGAAACTCGCTATCAGATATAAAAGCCGTTTTATAACCATAACGCAAATTTTGTTTCAATATGAGTGTATGATAACCAATATATAACCATTTTATAACCCAAATTTAATTTCAATATGAGTTATTTCTATTATATTGTTGTTCCTTCGACTGTAACCTTATGAAAAGTGATGTTCCGTTATTTTGCATTTAAATTGACGATATGTATTACCTTTATAAACATTTTTGATGCATTTTTCATAAATTAAAAAGCTTTTAAGAAAATACTATTTGTACTGAGTAACTCATAAGAAAAATTAAATGCGTGGTTACGTATACGCCACGAACACCTTGAACGATTTTCTACACAATTACTTAATGAGGAAACTTTGTACATATAAATACTATGATGGCTTAATTTTTTCATACTTAACAAAAAATAATAGTCATAATTGAAGTAAAAAGCAAAAAGTAAAAGAAAAGTGTATTGTATATACATACATGTACTTATATCATATTATGTAGGTGTGTGAAGTTTCATTTGACATAAATACATACCGAGCACGCATGAGTTTAACAGATACAGATACAGATACAGATATTTAAGAAGGCTAGGCAAGCATGGACATATGTTCGCATGTAGCAAGAAACACACAATACATAAGCATTTGTATAAAGTAGATTTTTTATTGCCCTGCCAAGGTAGTTGAAGTCAAGAAGGGACGCACGCGTGTGCTGGTGAAAAGTTGTAACTTTGGGACATTGCATGTATATGTTTTTAATAACTGTATGTATAGTATATATATATATATATATGTGGGAGAGCGTATAGCGCCTTTAATTGTACATACTACACATGCTTTCCGCTGGTGAGATTTATAATTTGTGTACGCGCTTGTATGTATGTATTTGTAGGTACAGCTAAATTCTAGTAGCGTTACATATATACACGTATTTAAGGGTAATGATATGCACATGTAAGCACATACATCTATGCATGTATATGCGGGCTTGTATGAATGACAAAACATTGTTGTGAGCTAAAGGCGAGGGACTGGCGTGCATACGTAGGTATATATGTACATATGTATTAGTGGGCGAGCACATGAACAATGAGTTTGCATTGACGGCGAGTATTTGCGAGTGTGTATGTATGTATGTATGAATGTGGAGGAAATGCGAAAGAACTAAGTAGTTATGTACATATATATTAATGCTTTTATGTATGTATACATATTACCAGTAGTGGGCCAATCATGCTAAATATCCGACTTCAAATGCACATTATTTACCACATCAGCTCCATGGGCACACACGCACACCCATGTGCACGTATTACACGTATTACGTATGTATGTATCATATTCAGTATATATTTATAGATTGCATGTATTAGTACGTTTGTATGTATATTTGATTTACAGATAGTTAGTTAAACACGTCTACTACATACATACATCGATTGCAATATATGCGTGTTGCGTGTGTCACACCGTTTACACTTTACTCTACGTCTATTGCAAATGCGCTTTTGTTGTTGTTGTTAAGTATGTAGTTAATACGCTTGCATATATGTATACACATATGTTCTAATTACGATAATTACTGATAATTATTGCACTTGCATTAGGAAAATTTTGTAATCTTAAACATATATGTATGTATATTTGTAGTAGTATATAGTTACGCAATAAAATCAAAGCGAAAATCATTTATTTCCAGATGGAAGTTGAGGAAAGAAATCAATGCAATCGAACTGAATTCAATGACAATTAGAATGGGCAATTAAATAATTAGTAAAGATTAGTAACGTTCAAATTCACAAACGGTCAACAGGATTAGTAGATAGTAGATTGTGTTTTTGTGTATGTGTATGTATGGCGGGCACGTATTTTCGAGGTATGTTAGTACATATGTAAGTATGTATGCCGTTTTTATTATTGGTGTAAAACGCTAGAGCATAATCTCAAAGAAGCGGCGAAAATCATTACATTTTTTATTTCCGGAGAGCTACAAATTGACGCATGTTTTTCACAAATTTTATATCCAACCTTTAAATACTACTTTTTTTCAAAAATTACATTAAACTTCTAAAGATACTATTGACAATTTTTATCAATTAATATAATTCTATTCAAAACATGCAAGGTCGTCCGTTCTGAACAATTTCTTCGAAAATTACATTATTGTCTTCCACAACAATCCTTACAAAATTTCATAAAGATATCTTGTCAAGGTAAAAAACATTTAAATCAGGCACTGGACTGCGATCGTTCAGTTTTTATGGCAGCTACATGCTATAGTCACTAGTTTTCGTATGCAGGGTATAGTAAAAAGTTATGTAAAGATAAAAAAATTATTAACTAAGAAAGTTACTATTTCCAAAAATATAGCACGGTAAAAAATGTTGAAAATTAATTTTTATGATTGGCATTTTTTGGTCTATTGGATTGAGCTTGTTTACCCCTACTTTAGATTCAGTTATTTTTCTATTCCTTTTCCTTTTGACTCGACTCGAGGTCAGCAACACCTTCATATCGTAAAATCATTAACAAAATAACCTAAAAATTTTCTATAATATCCGTGACATAAAAATTCCTCAAACAACTTGTGATAACAAAGTACCCGAAAATTTTAAATAAATTCCCCCGGTTAATTGATATTTCCAAAAAAAATTATTTTGCTAAATTGGTAGGGCTGTCCTTAATTATATTTCCAGATATGAACGCGATCTGTTTACCAGCTTGTTTACAGCAGCTGCTCAAGTCGGCACACCTCAGTTTTGCTTGGCGATTTTTACAATGGATAAGAATATCTTACAAAGAATTTGTCTCAAATTTTGTATTTCTAACAAAATTTCGTATGCGGAATCGTTGTGAATGTTGGACAAGGCTTACAATGATTCATTTTCATCAAAAACACAGGCATAGGCCTAGGAGTGGTACAAAGCTTTCAAAGACGGTCGAAATATCATTGAAACTTGCCCCGTTTTGGACATGATTGGACCTCTTCAACTGATGAAAATATTGAAAAAGTGAAGGATATGAAGCTTGAAAATCGTCAGTCAAGTGTTAGGAGATGGCAAGAGAGCTCAACGTCTCTCGCAAGTCCGTTCGAATGATTTTGGTGGATAGTTTGGTTTGAAACTCTACCCGTTCCGACAAAGTTAAATATTTTTCAAAAAGAGTATCGAAAACAGGTCTCTGTAGACATGCTTGATCGTTCGAATCCCGATCACACATTCATTTGGGAGCATTATAACTGCCGATGAGACATAGGTTTATGCGTTTTACATGCAAACAATCATGGACTTGGACTTGGAATGGAGGGGGAAAACCAGCGGAAACCAAAGAAAAAACATGCCAAAGCTGCTCAAAAAACAAGCCGATGATCATTATTTTTTTTCGTGGTTTGGTGCGTCATGAATTTGTTCCGGAGGGTAGATGGTCAATAAGAAGTCTTATTTAGCCGTACTGAAGCGTTTGCGTGAGAACATTGATCGAATACAGCCGAAATTGTGAAAGAACCACCTTTTGTTTTTATTCCTCAAAGGTATTTTTGGGAATATAGAAGTCATTGAAAAAGCAAGAATAAATGCCCAACATTAGAACAACCTCAGGAAATGTAAATATCATTATATTTTGGACGTGGTCAGTTTACAAGTTTCCATGTTACAGTTTGCACGGGTTTTAGTTATAGAGAATATCATAGAATGTCACAATTTTTTTACATAAAAGAGAACAACTTTTTAGAATATGGAAGCTAGAGATCCACGAGCATGGTATCGTATAATGATACTAGAATACAGACACATGAAGGAGAGATTTACCTCTCGTGAAATTTTTATACATAAAAAATTTATGATAAATACAAAAGAGGAATTTTGAAAAGTGATTGGAAAGGTTCTTACCGCGATCTTAATATTTTGTAAGAAAGAATGAGGAAGTTCATACAAAAATGTTGTAGAACAAAAACTAAAATAAGAGACATCTTTAAAGCACTCTAAAAAAAAATCGTTTTTTAAAAAACAAAATCGTGGTCCTGAACAGATCCAGGCCAAAAAAATAATATACGCGAGAAGAAAGAGTTCTCTTTGAAAATGAAAAGCCTGCATAGATCCAAACAAACGTCATCTTAGCGCTTATACTGTTGAACAAAATCTTGCTAAATTGGATTACTTGTGATATGGGTTTTCAAGTACGCTTGTTGTTATTGTTCGAGTATGGGTTGTTATTTGTTATTGTCTGTATGTTTGTTGATGTAGTGGTTGCTATAGTTGTTGTTTTGCTGTTATTGTTGTCTGTACTTTGCTGTTGTCTGTTGTTGTTGTTGTTTCTGTGGCATTTTTACCTGTTGCACCGCTTGTTGCAAGGCTCGAGGCGATTGAGCTAACTGACCCACTACTGATTGATACAGATGACTGTTGACTGTGGCTGAGAGCGGATGATGGCCTTGTGAGAGTATGTTGGTTACCGAAGTGGACGAGCGTAGAAGATTGCCCGCCGCCATGAGCTGCGCCTGCTGCTGCAGTAGAAGTTGTCTGTCCGCTTGCAACGCACTGACTTTGCTTCCACGCTGCCCTGTTGACTCGCCGCGCCGACCTGTCTACATAGGACTCTGTATTAATCAATATTAATTTGAACTTAACGGTTAACTTATTAATGGACATTCGTCACTACTCATGTACAAATATCCCGTTAAAAACTATTCCCATTTTTGCTATTTATTTTATTTATATTTTTCTTTGAATGATTTCATAAAACAACAACAATGTGAGGTTTCCTCACAGCATTTTTAGGAAATAAGAATTCAGAATGAGGATAATTGCTCGCTATTAGGGCGTGTTAATCAGCAAGTGAACGCTACATACATACAGCAAAGTATAATGATGATGAGCAAAGCAGAAAAATATGTATGTAAATTAACGGTAATGACTCCCAAACTAACAACGAACATTACATTTTCGAAATAAATAAATGAGGTGGCATTTGCTGTTGCTTGCGCAATTAAGTGAGGTTCGAGTTTGAAATTGAGAAATTGCTGCATTTAAATTATGAGAATAGTTACCGTTGGCTGGGAGGCCAACAGTGATGGAGTTACGAATGTGAGCTCGCATTGAAATTGGTGTCTCTATTTACTTGCTAACAGAGTAAAGCGCTGATGAGTCAAAACTAAACATCATGATAGGAGTGGTAACCTCATTGACATAATATAATTACGTTACCTGAAACACCGCCAGCCATGTTGCTCATGCTGCCCGCGCCCGCCAGAGCACCGCCCGCACCAACCATGCTACCCATCATGCCGGTCGCGCTAACGAGACCGCCGCCGGGCGCTTGGTGGTGCTGTGCCTGCGGCTGCGGCCAAATCTGCAGCAGATATTTCAGCACGGCAATTGGTTGGGCGTGGTCGATATCCGAACCGGGTTGAGCGTTAGCGGCGTGTAGCATCAATGGTGGTCCCATAACGGTGGCCAAAGCTTGAGCTGACATCTTATTGCGTTCCGAATTGGACACGACGAGCGACAAGTGATCAAGCAGGAATACTAAAGTCGCCTGCGCATAAAATTAATTTGTATTAATATAGAGTAGTGTGTGATAAAATGTTGAGTCGTTTACCCTATTTGCACGAGGCAAGCAATCAAGTATGCTGAGCATTAGTTTCGCATTACCCTCGGGGTCGTCGGGCAGGCAAACAGCTGTAAGTTAAAAATTCATTTCATTTATACCAAACCATAACAAACTGTATCAGTCTTAACATACCCAAAGCATCGACGGTCATCTGGAAAAGACAACGCGTAAACAGTGGCTCCGGCAATTCTCGCAGGTAGTCCTTCAGCACCCCAGTTATAACATTAATATCAGGAACATGTTCGGGGCTCAATTCCACGGCTCGACTATTACGCTCGAATGCTTCTCGCAGCAGACGCTTTTTCGTTGCTGAGCCACACAAGCGATACAGACCAATAATATCCAAGCCACGTCGCTCCACTTCCTCGACGCAACGTCGTAACACAATTGGCACAGGAGCACTGCCAGGAGCACCTTTCGACTCACGATTCACCACCGTTTCCAAATCGGCGCCGAATAATATGGGATAGCCGGCTCTTAAGCTAGGTAAGCCGCGTCGTCGATATAACGTTATGGGATCTGTATGCCGCATACGTATGTAAATAGTGCCACGTGGCTCCACCTTTAACGCTAACTGGTGTAGCGGTGATTGTCGCAGTATGGACAAGGAAATGGCACCACGATAGCATAACTTGTGCCGATGTTGCGGATCCCAAGAGTAAACTAATACATCCAGCTGCTTATTGCCCACCAAGTCCAACTCGAAAGACTCGTCCCAGTCAAATTGTAGATCACCGGATCGCACTACTGTGCGTGCCTTATGCACACGATCACATTCAATTACACAATATAGATCACGTGTCTGTGTTTGGGCAGCATGATGTGGCCCACCAACGTGCTGTGCGCCTAGTTCGGGTGCCGAACGTAAGCCACGGCCCGCAAGCAAATGAATCCACAACATGCCCGATATACCGCCAATATCGACTATCGGTTTGTCGAGTTTGTACTTGGCAAACTCTGCTGGATTAATATCAATTTGTCTGTGCGTTCTGGGTAGTGTGGCGCTGGGCGTCGGCGCCGGACTTTGATGACCGCCGGTACTCATAATACTGCCACTTGGACTAGCCGGACCAGCGGACAGCTCGAGAAGTTGCCGCATACGACGTATGCTTGGCGAGCGTATCGATGATGGTCCTCCAATGTGTTGTGATGACATTGATCGCACCGGTAATGCTGAAATTGGACGCGGCATGCCTAAATGACGATCTAGTGTACCAGTTCCGAGTATGCCCGTTCGACTGGAGTAAATACTTTCGGTCTGTTCAAATTTCGAAATGAGAAAAATACATTGAATCAAAGAAGCTTTATAAACCAAGCCATTACAACTTACATTTTTCAACGCATCGTGTATATTTTCAGCGCTGCACGAAAACCGATGTGATCGTGGCTGACTAAGTAGATCCCTCGTCATGCGCATTTGCTCCGCTATAGCTGAACTGCTGGGTGCGCGCCTCAACCACGCTCGGTACTCGTCCGAAGTGAAAATAGAAGGACTCGCCGTTATACGCGATCTCAGATCGCGATCTCGACGTGCATTGAATTCCGGTGCCGATATGTTACCGTCACTTTCATCCATTATACGATCGCCGATGCGTGAGCGTATACCTTGTAGACGCACACCCGGACGTTCGCGTGGCAGTGAATTAAATTTAGCCATATCTGGCCCACCTCCGAGCATGCCAGCTCCACCGACACCTGCTCCACCGGCACCGCGTGGCATACTACCCACAGCAGGTCGATTGTAGTAATAATAGCTTGGCCGTGGTCCTATGGTTGCCTCCGTGTCGCTGGAATAATCAAGATTTGGCCGCGAGCGCCGTGTAAGCGACTGAGCCCCTATATTTGGCGGTGCATACTTGGAGGATTGACGCGGTGGTTCGTAACGGCCATAGCGGCCCAGAGTGCCACCTACCGCTATGGGTGCAGCTCCCGTACCCGGTTTCAAGCTGGACCGCAATAAAGAATGACGACCCAAAGAATTGGAATAATCTGCATATTCCACACGTGGTAAATGTTGATCTGATCCAGATCGTGGAAAGCGTGCATGCTGTTGCGCTAAACCAACACCAGTACCGGTAGACATACGACGAGAGGGTCCACTGGGATAAAATGCGTGCACTTTCTCAGCTAAACTCTCCAGCGTGCCAGCATTCTGATAGTACGCATGCGAAGGAGCAAAAGCATGACCTTTAGGCTGCTCCGTTATCACCGAAGGCGGTGGCGGTGGTTTGTAACCCCAACTGGGTGGCTCGTTCATCGCACTCACACCGGTGCGTGTATTGTAATACATGTCCAATTGCTCGGACTGCGGGCTATAGTTGTTGAGACCCAAGCCGAGACGAGAGCGAGACTCGGTCATTTCACGTCCATCTCCTACAACACAAGAAAACAGAGAGACATATGTTAATAAAATATTACTGGGGATGATATCAAAATACCTGTACGTCTTTCGCGTGATGATCGGGATCTTGGCATGCGATCTGTCTCATCTAAGTCTTCATCTCTGAGATCACGTTTGATTACGACAACTGGCGGTGGCTTTTGTTCGGGTCGTGATAACGTTGGTGGTCCTGGAGATCCGGTGGTGCGACTGTCACGTCTTTGACGTATTGCCAAGACTAGTCTCCTGGGAATTGACATTATAATTACGACATCATCCAAGGACATGTGAGTTACGTCAACCAAATTAACGGCCAAAATTTCATCACCCACCTACAGACGAGAGTTTAATAAAAAAAAGTTTATTGTTTGATTTGCGAAATTAACGAACCCTCAAACAACCGCTGTTGTAAACTGCAGATTCCAATGCTATTCGAGAGATGAAAACTCCATCGGTGCGGTCAGCTCCGTTACCCTCACGTATGTATAAACCCAATGTCTGGCCCGGACGCTTCACTATCTCAACAAGCTGGAAGTGAGTGCAAATTGTATATGGTAAGTGGCATCCTTTAAACTCGAAATTATTAAACATCTACCTGTACTGTATGTCGGGCATCTCCTTTGGACATCAATTTGTGAGCTGCCTCCACGGCTTGTTTTCCGCCGATGCAACGCGGCTCCAGAATTCGCACGATCATTTCACCTCTTCTCTCCACCGCCTGGCAAACAAAAAATTACCATAAAATAGTATCCTTAAGCTCCAGGTGCCGAAAGTACTCACCTCCAGCGCGGCCGCCGTATTCGGATCATGATCATTTTCGACTGCTTCTATCTGCCGAAAGATCTCCGAACTGATACCCGACACCTTGCGAAAGTCACCTTGCAGCAAGACTGGTTCCTTACCACCAGGTCGTTGTTGTTGCTGCTGCTGATGTTGTTGTTGCTGATGATGTTGCGATTGTTGTTGCTGCTGCTGATTGGCCAGCGATTGCATTTGGTTCGCCGGCAAGGGACCAGGAGGCGCCCGACCAGGGCTGGCGGTAACATCAGGAACTGATCTTCCATTTTCCTGCGAATGAGAGAAAAGATTACAAGTGAGCCTAAATTATTAATTTGTAGGATTTATTTTTTTTATTTAAAAAGTCTGACATAAGCATTTTGTTTTTGTTTTTTTCTTTTTTTTTTTTTTGTTTTTTTKATATTTAAAAATATATATTTTTTATATAATTTATTCTGGAAAACGAATAATTGAAAGCAGGCCAATAAATTTCCGAAAAACACTTTGCCAAACCAATTCTGGCTTCTGGCATTACCTTAAATCGAAAGGGCAGGAATATGTCCTTTAACTAAATGGTCTAAACTGTGACACAATGCCAGTTGAAATAAGAAATTATACGACGAACCGTCATTATATTTATAAAAATAGAGGGCAAAACTACTCGTCAAACAAAAAAAAAATTCGGTAGCCACCCATTCAATCTGCAAATTAAAAATTAAACAGGACCATACCCAATACCGCGCTACTACTTGCGCACCCTTCCACCAACCAAAGTCCCGGTTGGCCGATAATTATTCCATCGTCCTCATTTCGGCATGCAACATTCACATTGAGCTGGCGCGCTGCCTCATCAGCATCTAGCCTTGCTTCGCTGACAGCTCCAACAACAGGTCGACCCCATTCCGCCGCCCAGCTGCCCGTGCCACATGCAAGCTAAGGCCGACTGCTGCATTTCGGTCCGTGTCACTAAATTTCATGCATCAACCGTCACATTTAATGCGCTTCCTCAGCATTTGCTTGCTTGCTTTTGTCATTTTTTTTTTGTTTTTGTTGCAATTTGCATTTGCTTTTGCCTATTTATATTTTGCTTTTCCTTACGTTTCCCTTACTCATACTTGCTGCCACAACAGTCAACTTCCGTAAAAGTTTAAAATGGGTAAAAAACAAAAGCAATGAGCGCAAGTGCAATCGCAATTCAGGTTATAGGCAAAGCAACAAAGCCTTGTAACGAAAAACTGAAGGTGCCAATGTACGGTTAGTGTGCATGTCTGTCCTGCACACACATACACATACCTCACACTTTCATTCGGCCATTAGTGGCAGCAAGCGACCGCAACGAAAAAAGAAGAACGAGCTTGGTGTTGCGAACCTGCGTGTGCCACGTGATGGTGACACACAACTCACACGGTACTCGCCAACTTTTGCAACGAGATGCACAGCAAAAAGTTCAAGTGTGTAACACAAAAAAGTGATTTTTTCGGACAGGTTCATACTTGCCACTCGTTTCTACACTGCTGCATTGCACGTGAAAGTCTTGTGGCATCGAAATTTTTGTTGTACTCCTCACACGCTTTTGTTCTTAATTTTAGTAGCTTACTTTGTCGAGTGTGGACTAAAGAAAAAATATGCAAAACGATTCTTTGTTCGCCACTGAGCGACGATTATATGTGATATCCTTCAAGCAAAAAAAAAAATGTAACAGCTTTTTTCCTTTCGATTACAACCACTTAACTCAAGTTGAGGCGGCAAATGAGCTTAATAAATAGCAAGAATAGAGTAAGGAAGTGCTAAGTAAGGATTCAAACGGAATTTATACACTCTGTGCTTGTTAATAAAACTTTGCCATAATTATTACTATAATAAAACAACTCAAAAATGTCTTTAAAGAAGCTAATGGCTTCTCTAAAATATTAAAATCTTTTCGCCTTTGATTTCGAAAAACTTGGAATATGGCGAATACAACAGACAACTGGAATTCATCATAATATGTCATAACTACCATATCTACAAAGAGAAGAGAAACATTTTATTTCAATTACTTCAGTGGGGTGAGTACTTTCTTATAATATGTTGCCGCAGAGTTGCACGGTTGTCCGTATCAACTAAAACTAAGCGAGATAGATATCAGGTTGATGAGACGAGTGAAATTCGGGTAATTGTCTCTTCGTCTGTTCGGGCAAGCGTTAACTTGAGTAAAAATTCGGATATTTTAATAATAAATATGTTTCTTGGGGCTCAACAAAACACCATCAAAGTTTTATAGGTTAGGTTAGATTACATAGCTGATCGATAATTGCACATGGAATGATATAAGTAGTTCTTTGTGAAGCCATAGAAAATGAGAACTCGTGTGTTCAGTTTCAGCTCCGACTCTCCACTCTACTCTAAGATATATGTATATGCAACGGAATATTCAAAATTTGATCTATAAGAATTTAACATTAATGTCTCGAAAAGCAATCTGCTAGCTGTTCCATTTATGATTTTTACTAAGAATAAAACACTAAGCATTTCTCTACGACTGGCAAGTGTAGGCAGTATTTCTAAACTTCAACTTTTTTTTTTTTTTTTTGTAATAAACTTAAATGAACCAAATATGTACAATTTGGTCGAACACTTTTTGCCAGTGTAAAACTTTTCTGGTTCCTCGGTGAAAAACTGTGGCAAGTAATTTTCAAAGGCATCTCTTGAAACCAACTTTACTTCATTAAGGGAGTTTTGCATTAACCGAAACATATAACAGTGAAATGGGGAAAGGTCAAGCGCTTCCAGTTTTTGCTGAGTCATCAAATATATGTGCTTTCTAGCGTTGTCCTGATGATAGGCGACGGCTTCCTGCTGATCAGTTTTGGCCGGTTTTTTCGATTGCTTGGTTCAACCTCATTAGTTTTTGGCAGTAAAATGGAGAATCAACCTTTCGACCAGGCTGGAGCAGCTCATAGTGGATGATTCCTTTCCTATGCCACCAAACTCTCCGCATAACCTTGCGAGGCGTCAATCTTGGCTTTGCGACCATTTGTTGAGCTTCACCACACTTGGACCATGACCTTTCTCGCACATGACTGTCGTATTTGATCCACTTTTCGTCTCTTGCTACCATTCACTTCAGAAATGGTTCGATTCCATTTTGTTTCAGCAAAGAAGCGCATACGTTTATTCGGTCCATTAATTTTTTCACAGACAATTCATGTGGTCCGCAAACATCGAGCTCCTTTTTGTAGCCAGCCATTTTTAAATGGTTCAAACTCGTTTGATGATGAATGTAACGTTCCTTAGTTATGTGACGATCCTGGTTAATATTTTCAATAATTTCATTGACTTTTTCTTGTATATGTCGACCAGAGCTCGGTGCATCTCTCACATCGAAATTTCCAGAACGGAAGTGCGCGGACCATTGTTGTGCTACACGGACTGATACAGCATCGTCTCCGTAAACGTCACAAATTTTATTGGTGGCTTGGGTGGCACTCCTCCCTTTTTATACAGAAATTTCAAAATATAGCGAATTTCTTCATTATTTTTATTCATTTCTGAACAGCTGTAATTTTTTTCAACTTCAGGAAAGACATAGTTAATAAATAACAAAAACAGAATCGGGCAAAGGCCCTGGCGATACCCATTGAAGAAATATTGAATGCAAAGCCAGAATATCAACTTTATGTTCGAGAGTCGAGAGATTTACTTTATCGAAAGATTTGCTAAATTTTTGTCAGTGTATATAACAACCGCATGTTTGTGTTTCCTAAAACTCAATGGTACATGGTTTAAAATTTAGAATAGATTTCCCTCTACGAAATCCACGCTGAGAATCGGCCAATGTTTGAGATATGCAAATTCAGCGATAATCTTTTCCTCACAATGATATATTTGTGTGTCGAAATGGGTTGAATAACTGGTTAAAAGAAAAATCATCATCATTTTTTCTAATTTCTTCATAAGCCAACCCATTAAACATTACACCCACTTTAGTGCTTCCAACTGAATCAATTGAATTAATTTTTCACTAATTCTAAGAAGAATAGAGCGGCGCAGGTTTTTTAAACCAACTTGTAGAATATCTTTGTACGAGCATGCATGAGTCTATGCCGCGATTACCTCAAATGCATGCCCATAAGTTTGTATGTATGTGCATAAGCGTGGAAGTCGGTATGTGCATTTCTGTTCGTAGAATAAGTAAACATTTCCACCGAAAGGCTCGACTTAGAACGAATCACGTAAGGCCTTACCGTGATTTGCGAGCAAATAAGTGCATTACGTGATTTGAGTGAATGATTTAGGGCTTGCACAATAAACACTAAGATATCTGCATACATATATAGTAACATACTTAAGTATGTACTCATACTAGGAAATATATATGCATCTACACAAAAATATCTAAATGAAGAATTAAGGCACATGCAATTTCTTAGAATCAGTTGGGTTTTGGTTTTACTATTTAATGAACAAGCGGCAAGTTTCGCAAAAAAAATATTTAAAATCGTAAATATTTAGAAATACATTTGCTGCAAATGTATAAAGTAAAAGTGGAATTATGATTTTTTGCACTTAAATATTCTCCTGAGTCACTCCGTAACATTTGCAAGCCACTGTGAGACAAGTACGAGCCAAAAAGGTTGAAAAGCCCCAAAGCGGACTCTACTTAATATGCATATTAATATGCATAACACATGTATGTACATATAAATGCTTATATATTTGGCGAATGTAATATGCAAACATAAACAAGCATAATTGAATCTTACTCTGCAGATAAATATTGCATATGCCACACCGGCAGCACGCGCCATTCACAAGCGCAACTCCGCCCCATTGCACTTACCACCTCACCGGTTGTACTAATGGCAACGTCTTACAACTCGACGACAAAATACAAATGCGTGTGTGTGTGCATATATATGTGTATATGTATGTGTATGGCGTGGTGCAATTGTCTGCAAATGTACTACAAGTTAGTGCATTACATTATTGACCCAATAAAATGTCATTGCCATCACGAGACGTTCACATCCCTGACGCACCACGCATGGGCGTATTAATCGCAAATGCACATGTATGCGTTATATAATCGTAATACGGGCCTCTGACGTGCGTATGTGCGTGTATGTGAGTTTCAATGCAACGAACTCTGCCTAAAGGACTCAACCTACTTTGTTTCATGCGTGCGAGAGTAAGTGTTGGCATTAGGGTGGAACTGTTTTCGGCGGTTTCTGAGATTACGGATGAGACCAAGGTAGCTCAAATGATGAAAAAAACCCGTTAACTACGATTGCACCGAAGCTATACTACGCTAAATAGGGGCATTTCTTCACTTCTTTATGGCGGCTGGGAAGATTTTTTAATGTTAACTTCATTTTTAAGCTATTTTATTTTCAATTCTATAATTTAGCGTTCTCTTTTCGATTTTCAGAGGTGTCTTTCAGCCCTTAGTAAAAACAAACTGACCACCCTAATGTATTAAATTCGCTACTTACGCTACACTTTCTAAACCAAATCCATGGATTGCCATAAATGGTTGTAAGATAACGTTGGCATAAGGATAACTGTGCATGCGTACTCATAGATACGTAAGTACACATGTGAGTGCATGTGTGCGTGTGTATCCAAATACGCCTTATTATACGCATTTGTAGCCGGCTGCATAATAATTCATTTTCTCTTATCCTCGTTTTACATAAGTTTTCATTTCACTTGCAAATTACCAAGAACTTCAGTTGTATGCATAGCAAATGTTCCAACAACAAATATTCCATTCACTACTCAATACATTAGCATACATTATTTATAAAGATCTTCATATATATTTACATACATACATATGAAGAGAAACAGCTTACTTTCTTCTATTATAACTAAAAAAATATGTGTTAATTAGCTTTTATTATGCTAAACTGCAAATGCATTAGAGCGAGGGAGGGAGGGAGCTCTTCATATAGAGTTAACAAATCCCTGCGAGGTGTATATAGTATAAAAAATAGTAACACTTTTAAATATTTTTCTATGTTCGTATGACTATGAGTAAAATCTCTTCCAAATGTTACATCATTAGAGATTATAATTTGCTTGCCTTTCTGAAGTACATAAAGTACATTCGCTGATCTTTACGATGATGGAAATTATTCAACAAAGAAGTTCTTTTGAATTTTTAGCTCGGAATCAAAATTCTGGCGCCGAAACGTTCACAACATCGGAAAAGGCCCTTGTTGATAATTTTTTGTCACTAGCAAGTGTTTTTAACTGGCAGAAGTTATTCAAAAAGGGCCGAGAACGCGTTGACGACGAACGACGTCCACAACGGTCATCAACATCAAGTAAAATAAAACAATTGGTACTTGCGAGTCAACGATTAATAGTCAGAGATTTTACTGGCATCGTGGAACATCGGAAGGATCAATGGTAACCATTTTGAAAAATCATCTGAGCCAAAGAAAAGTGAAAGCACGATGGGTTTCAAAATCTCTATTTTTTTTTTTTTTTTTTTTTTTTTGAAAAGCAGCGCCAAGTTAACGTCTGTGAAACAATGCTTTCCGACTACCAGGATGTCATGAAACGTATTATTACTGCCGAAAAGTTCTGGTTTTATGCATACAACCCGGCAATTAATCGGTCGAATATCGTGGTAAAGGTGAGCCGAAACCGAAAAGCCACGCCATAGCAGATTAAAAATCAATGTAAATTTCACAGTTTTCTTCGATTATTGAGGTGTGCTGCACTCCAAATTCCTTCCGCTCGGCTAAACTATCAACAAGAAATACTATTTGAATGTTAGGCGTAAATTATGTATGCTTTTCGTAAAAAAAAAGGCCGGAATTATGGGCCGACATGCTGCATTGATTCTTCGTGAGTTTTTTTGCCAAATTTTCAACCAATGTCGTGTCACAAGCACCGTATTCAGCAAACAACCGTTCCGGGGAAACAGTTTTGAAAACATTATACTTGAATCGCTACTCATATTGCAGACTATTCCGAAAATTGACTTTAACACCTTTTTCGAGGATTTGAAAAAACGATGAAATAGCAGCCAAGGTAAATAACTTTGAGGGATGCGAAATAAGTGTTGAAGTACAAACTAAGGATTCTAAAATTATGAACAAAGTCTTACTATTTTTTGCTTATACAACGTGCGTTCCAATGTAAACAGGACTTAAAAAAACCAGAACAAATGGTTATTTGTCAAAATCAATTTATCTTATTCAAAACAGTCTCCTTGTGCTTCAATACAGCTGGTTCAAAAGCATGTCGAACGAGTGTTTCAGCTCGTTGGCCGGTATGGCCGCCAGTATGCCGGTGTAAGCTTTTTGAACAGCCTCTACGTCTGCATAACGCTTTCCATTCGTGAGCAAATGCATTTTTCCGAAATGGAAGAAGTCGCAGTGTGCATATGAGATGAACACGGGGAGTGATTAATGGTTAAAATGTGATTTTTGGTCAAATAATCGTTCTTCGAATGTTAGATTCTGAGCAATTTTTGGTCGTCAGTGAATTTGTGCGGAACAAACCGTGCACACACCTTTGGTAAGCCCAAATGTTCGGTCGGTTACTTCTAATGCTATATTTTACTTATTGTCGGACAAAATTATATTACAGTTATCTTTATATGAGTTTTATGTGATTAAAACCCAACCGAGATACTAAATAATACATGCAGTGAGTTGATGTTGAAAAGAGCATGTGAATAACATCAATCAGAGGATCGGAATTAATTAGACTAGGTATATGAGGTTTAGAGCAAGGCGTACAATAACTCTTTACTCGCTCAGAGCTGAACCACATACTTTTCAGGAAAATTTGTTCACACATTTTGACCAACCCAAAAGATTTATACTCAGGTGGTAAGTCGGAAATATCTACGCTTTTTTGAAGGCAGCGAAAGGTAAGGATAATTGTTTTAAATTTTGTCAACGCTCTCATTTATCCGAAAACATATTTTCAAGCAATTTTGTTAATAAAAAACTCACATACTGGCCGACATGTTCGTCATAAGGCTTAATAGAATGTAGTCTATGGGAGTTGGAATAATTTGTAGACTAAATTCACTTATTTTCGGTATTAAACTAAAGTAAATTTAATATTACACAATCTAAGATATCTTACAAGTTAACCGATATATACGGAATAAGACCAGCTCTGAATTTCAGTAACATATCTCTTACTTTAAAAAATTTTTTCAATGACATCACCACAAGGTGACAAAAAATTTTAATTCGCGTCATTTATGTAGTAAACAGTTCTAAAAACGAAAACAAATCGACAGACGGAAAGAAAGTGGCTCAGATTTCAACTCGTTTCGTCATCCTGGCCACCTATATATCCGCCTAACTCGTTTGCGTCAAGCCAAATTATTTCTGTACCAAAAATATCATATTGACTTATTCCATGAAAACATTCCTATAATAGTCATACGCAGTTATAATTGTATACTACATCATGGGTACTGACCCTTCATGCACACAGCGTGGTTACTCATACAACATGGTGTACTCTATGAATACAGTACATTTGATGAGTATAACTATTAAAAACATGTTTTTTTATGAAAATCCCTTTTTGTAGAATTGGAAAGTTGAAAAGAGCAAAAAACACACTGAAAACAAACGAGAATAGTAATATGATTAAAAATTGATAATTTGAAAATAAACAGCTGTTTTATATTGTTCCTTTTTAATAGCATTTCCAACAAAATCAACTTGGAAAATAACGCACGCCATATTTACCTTGAACACTTTCGAAACAAGTACCGTAATTAGTAATCGAATAAATAGCATGGGACATTAGAAATCATTGAATTGAGAATTCGGAAAAGCGAAAGCAAATTATCCCCATTTTTCCAATCACTAATTCATTTTCGATAAATGCACGCAAAGCGCCAGCTGACCTTTTAACTGATTGATTGGTCAACTGCTGGCATATAGGTGTGCATGAAAGTGTGTGTGTGTATGTGTTTAAGTACCGCCCATAATGTGACCGCTTAAGTGCTTAGCAGCAATACCACAGTCATTAATACCGTTACTATGAATTATATATGTATGTGTGTAAGCATATTAATACATTTACATACTCTCGAAGTTGTTGTTGGCGCTTTGTTGCAGTCATGCAAAAATTTACACACAAAAACCACAAAGAAATACACATTTTGGACGCGCATAAAAACAAACCGTTATGACCGTAGCGAGCGGAGCGTTTCGGCTTTTTGATGGCTATTAAAAAATAAAATGGTGCTCAAAAGTCAACCAACAACAAAAGCAAAAGTCCGATGTGCTTGTGTTGAAAATGGTGAACGAATGCAACACTGCTGAACGCCATTAGCCGTTGTCTAGTTGAAGTACGAAAGCCTGAAATTCGGTTAGTTAGTCCTATTTGGTGACTGCAAGCGCTGACAGCGGGGATAAGAGTCGCCCGCGCGAGTAGCAGCAGCGCATTTGGCGCACTAATGGCGACGCATACATAATTACAATTTCACTTAATTTCCGTTCTAATGTTTTGGGAAAAAATGATTTTATTGATTTGTCAAGTCACGCAATTTGACGCTAACGGACTCTGCCGTTGAATTTAGTTAAAGCACTGAAGCATGCTTTGGCTATGGTGGAGCAGGTGGTGTGTGGCGGCGGGTTTGGTGGCGGTTATGTTGTTGGTAATAGTGTTGTTGTTGACGTTGATGGAAACTAGAACGAATTATGAGCAATAATGAAGACTGCAAAGTTTAAGTATACCCCGCGGTGTAGCTGAATGTATATATAGCCGTATATACGCAGTATATAGTATATATATTTATACTCATGTAGTTGTGTTTGAAGAAAGGCCAGTGAAACAAACAAATTCTATTGTGTACTCATACACTTGGGGGCGCGTAAAGTCGAGCTAAGTTTTAATGCCAACCGTTATATTAATTAAGTGCTGGCGGTAAAACAACAATCAAAATAGTAATTATGGAATATTCAGTATTTTGTAGGAGCAATGCGCAGTTGGTTGTAAGTTTCTTTCAACTAGCGCTGTATTGGCTTAAGTACGCTGGGGTTCCAACATTTAATTTTTATCATAGTGCAATGCTTTTAAAGTAATAGTTCTTGGTTCAATATAAGTTGAGCCCCATTCGAGCAATGTAGATACGATTGTTGGTGAAGTCACTAGCATTATTGAACCCGTCATGTTATTTCTTTTCAATTTTTACCACGAAAAATTTATTTTATACTAATCTGTCACAGCCGATCATTACATGAAGAATAATAAAAGAAATAATATCCAAAAAAAAAAAAAATATTTCCAAGGATTTGAAAAGCTCGGAGCTATATTATCTTAACAGATTTTTCATAAGTGCCTTAACCAAACCCAAGAAGAAACTCTCGGGTATCTTTTAAGGTATATAAATGATCAACGTGAGGATTTAGCTATGTCAGGCTGTCTATCCGTCTGTATACACTCGAACTAGTCTCTCAGTTCTTATGATACCGATCTGAAAGAAGCTGCTTATTTGTCGAAACTGCCGCTATCGGAGCACATATGTAGCTGCCACACTAACAGACCGATCAAAATCAAGTCTTTGTCTGAGAAAACTTTTTTATGTGACGAAATTTTGCATAGATTATTGCCCAAAACTCGGTGTTCGAGCAAAGCCGTCTGATTTAACCGCGGCCAAAATGGATCACATCGTAAACGCACTCTTCCCCACACAGCTAGTGATGCAGAAAAGACTTCCGAAAATCCCTTAGTTTACCCTCGAAGAGCTGCAACTAGCCACTGTCAAGCTCAAAACCCATAAATCACCGGGCCCGAACAGTATCCCAGCAGAAATCCTGAAAAGAATCGCTACAGATCGAACGGTAGTGCTATTGAATATGTACAACGCCTACCTCAAAGTCAGAATATTCCCTGAACCCTGGAAAAAGCAACGGCTGGTGCTAATCAATAGGAGTAAAGGAGATCCAACCTTGCCATAAGTATAACGTCCATTAGGCGTGCTCGACACAGCGGGAAAGTTCTACGAAAGGCTACTTAAACCAAAACTCGAAGCGGCTGTCAACGAAGCTGAAGCGAGCCCTAGACAAAAGGCTTTAGACCCGAGAGGTCAATTCTAGGAGCTATAAAATTCGTCATTCAAAATGTAGAAGCTGCACATCGTTGATGGCATAAATACAATAGAATAGTGTAGCTGGGGACTTATAACAGCGTTAGCCCATCTAAGTATGGTCGACGCTCTCAAAAAAAAGCTTTAAAGTAGCCGTCTACCTCAAAGCTGTTGGGCGGAGCTACCTTAGTAACAGAAAACTGCTGTAGCAAACATACGAGGAATTTCATTTTCATTTTAGATCAAGACATGTGGAACATCGGCCATGCCGCTATACTAGAACTCGAAATGCCAGACGAATCGTACTTAGTCAGCAACGCGGACGGCATTGTAATCGTAATCCGAACTAGACACAGAAGAACAACCTCCAGCTCGCTATGGAAAAAAAAGCTACTACTGCTAACAAATAAGCATATAGCCCTCGAAATAAGTATGCAAACGACCACGGATATTCTTAGGACACAAAAGGAAGTACTCCAGACTAACCTTCTGGGTGTAAATCCAGCACGCCGCAAAAAAGGCAGCGAAAATCTCCTCTCACCTTAGTAGACTAAGGGCCAACATAGGAAACTCCAGCCAGGGAGAGAGAAAGCTCCTAATGTCGGCGCTAATCAGCATCCTATTATACGGAGTTGAGGTGTGGACATACTGTGCTTAAAAAGTAAAATCGGCGCAGGTATTGTAAGGTAAGGCCAGAATGCACCGCACCTCAGCCCTCAGAGTTTCATCAGCCTACGCAACAGTGTCAGACGGTGCAATATTAGTCATAAGCGGTAATGCCACAATCGACCTTCTGGCATCCTAAATAAAAAGAAGAAATAATGTAGAAGAAACAAATGTTTAAGAATGAGAGTGGACTTCCGGACTAATGAAAGATGTTAACTTATTGACAAGAATCCGATCTTATCCGCTCACGGATACTTCAAAAAGTACCTACACAGAATGAGAAAAGTCGAAGAATCGTCATGCATATTTAAATTTATTTTATATATTTGAATGTATTTTTTATATTATATACTATTTGTTTATTTCTTTTTTTCTTTTTTTGTTATCTTACTATTTTGTTTTATTTTAACTATTTTATTTAGTCGTAGTTCATTTATATTAAAATATATATTCGATGTTTCCTTTTAATTTAATTATTTGTAATTGCAAAGCAACCACACTTCAGCCACTAAACCTGACATGTGCATGCTTTAGCAATTTCTAGCAATTGAGATTTTCAATTTAGTTTAGGTATTGTTTAATTTCATTTATTAGCAATGACCTGCCACTTAGCCAACACTTAACCGCCATTTTAACTTTTGCACACAGCAATCAACGTCAGCAAGTTTCATTTGGCTTTTGTGCAATGGCCAAGTGATAATTCACTGCCAGCCAAGCTGTGGCTGACAACTATAACAGTAAAAGCAATACAAACAACAACAGCATTGCTAGCCATGACGACAACGTCTCAAGTCTGTTGAAAACCATTTAAATGTTTTCTTAGCGACACACACACACAAATAGCTGCACGTGGTGTGGTAAGCACATACACTTAGAACCACCTTACACCTTAGCCAGCGGAAACGCAGTTGGCGTCTGCATTAGTCACATGATATGCAATCAACGGATGGCCAACACTGCGAAGGGACCGAAAGGGACTGCGAGCGGTTGAGTACAGTGCCTCCAATGACCAATCGTTCAAGAGCATAACTACATTTATTTATGACGACATATAATGTTCGTGTGTCATAAATATTTGTGTGTGCATATGTATGTGATGGTGGTTGCCACAAGGTGTGAGTCCGAAAACCGCGTTGCCACAAAACAAACACGAGCTGCCAATTTGTAGGCACTCAACCTAGCCATCTTGGGCTGTGGTGTGAACGAGGCACTCACAAGCCGGTTTGATATGCACTTTAGCATTCAAATGAGACGGTATATACATATATATATGTACATACATCTTTTATATATATGTACATATACGGCCGATTTGAACTCTTAAGCGAGCACCAACTCTGGGTCTTGATGATTTCTGAATATTTCTGGCCACATTACAAGTATGTATACGCGAACGTAATGTCTACAGCATAGACTAATGAGACGTCTTCGTAATTTATCGATTGATTTTAAATTTCCGATAGCGACACGCACGAACACACACACAACAGTGAATTGTTTACGACAAATTACTTCAGCAAATGACTAGTTGTCGACATTTTAGTACATATATACAAACATATATTTGTTTGTGTGTGTAGGTGGCAGTAATCTTCGTATCTTCGTATCTGCTCGGCGCAATCCCGCCATGCGTGAGTGTCATATTATGTAATTAATCTATTTTGTAGACAATTTCAGTGGCTGCCACAGCAGACGCAGCTGTTCGAGGGCAACAAGCGCCTACGAGAACAACACCAACCCCACAAGTGATGGGTGCGTCTGACAAGAAGAGACGCTGTCGGAGGCACTGTGTGTGTAAGAAAGTGGGTATGGTGACTAGGGAGGCCTCTGAGGTGAATGTAATAACATGGCAAATTACATTGGCGGGAATATGCCCAAGTAAGCATAAATGTATGCAGGCACTAATGTTTGAGCCGAAGATGGAAAGCATACACCAAGGCGTTGCTTGCAAATAGCGGCGCTGCAAACCGGAGATCACTACGCCAATTAAGCAGGCCGAGGGTGGCCGTGATGCTGAGCGCTTGGTGTCACAACTGTCGTTTGCAGTGACGAACACAAGGACGTCGTTCAAAGCAATTGCTTTGGGGCGCAGTTAGGGAACTCGGCGATTGATGAGGTGTAACAATAATAATTTAGCGGCGCTGTCTTCGAAGCTTTGACGTAAATGGATGCCATGTCGCTGCGTATGTATGCACAATGTCGGGTGAAAAATTACAGTTGCAATATTTTTTTTTTAATAAATTGAGTCTACCAAAAGAGGTGCCATATTTGAATTTTATTTATGTGTGTAAGCATTTTTAATATACATAAATATTATTATATTATATATATTATAATATTATTTCTATACTCTTGCAATATGTTGCTACAGAGTAAAATAGTCTTGTTCACCTAACGACTGTATGTATCACCTAAAACTTAGCGAAATAGTTATAGAGTTATATACTTTATATATGTAAATAATTAGAATGATGATACGGTTGTAAATCTGGGTAACTCTCGCTCTGTCAGCCCATTCGTTCGTGCAAGCTATAACTAGAGTAAAATTAAGATATCTTGATGGAACTTGGTAAACCTTTTCCTTGGCAAATGCTAAGAAAAAGTTCGTAGATATTAATTGACAACGTATAAAATGCCATAACTAAGCACCAAATTAAAATGAAGAACTATAATTTGAGATTGGGGATTGCTATAGCTAGGTGCATCTGTGTCCTAAAGATTTTGAAGAAATGGGCATGTTTTTGCTTTTTAGTTGGTTCAATTTACATAACTCCTAAACAACTTAAGGGATCGTATCAGAGTGAAATTTTCGAGTAGCATTATCGGATAGTCTACACTATAGGAAACATTCTCTCAAATTTTGAAATCGAAATTCAAATTATTACGGTCGCTACAGCGTTTATTGTAGAAAGGAAACACAGTGAGGAACATAGCGACTCCAATCTTTAAAAGGCGTTTTTCTCTGAATGGTGTTTTTCAAAACGGTTTCCACACTGTAAGGAAGAGCCACAATTTAGAGAGAAGATTTTTAACGTCGATAGCGACTTTCTCACAGATTAATCATCTTTTTCAAGTTTTTGGTTTAGATCAAAATTGCGGCCGCAAACGTGGACATTGGAGAGGACCATATTTTTAGGTGTCATTTCAACAATTTATTTAAGGGGCGGGTGGGTTGATAAGGTTGAATTTTTTTTTTTAAAGACCGATATGTCGAGAATATTGTGCAGAAATTTTGAGTCAATTATAGTCAAATTAATGGATTTACAGCGTTTTAATCGACCGGCTTGATTTTTCATGTACAAACAGCTTCAAATCAGTTTTCCCGAAAACGTTATTTCTTAAAGCTCGTGAATATTAGAACTCAAAATCTACTGAACTGATACTTTTGAAAATTTGAACAATACTTCTTCACATAAATTAATAGTTAATCAGATGGAGTTTTTTCCCATTTTTTTCTATTTTTTATGAACAAATTAACCGCGATTTTTTGAGCTAAAATCGCGCTTTAAAAAAAAAAGAAAAAAAAACCTTTCTGATTATCTCGAGAAATACATCACCTTTAAAACGCATATCAATTTTTAAATTTTTTGTTTCAGGTGATCCGGTAACGATTTATAAAGTTCACCGCTAAACCACTTTTTTCCAAGGCGCTTCTGGAGATTCACCATCACAGACTTATTTACTAATATTTTCCATAGAATTTTTTTTTTAATACTTCAAAAGTTGTACAATAATATGTATATATATATTTTTTTTTTTTTTTGTTAACTGAGTTATTCCAATATATCAGGGCGAATAGTGGCAATATATCGCGGCCAGAGAAGAATATTTTTAATACTTCTAAAATCATATATATGGACTGAATGGAAGATGGTATTTCGTTTGTTTATCAATTATGGAAGTTTTATGGAATCGATGCCGATTTTGTGTTTCAGTATTCTTTACATTTCAACCAAATTAATTAACTACCAGCCAATTCCCGCACTGTCGAAATGGATTTGATCAATTCAATGTACAAAAAACACTAATTCTTAGCAGATCGTGTGAGAAGTTAATCTGAAAATCTGACCCACAATATATTATCGATATTATATAATATATCCACAGTGCGGTGGAGATATAGGAAAGAAGTGGACCAAATTTCAAGGACGAAGCTTTTGTTAGTGTTGAGATATCGGAGCTTCGCATACACCAATCGCCTTCGTTGTTGATTTGTAAAAGTGAGATTAGATTGGGTCTAAATACTATTTTTAACAAAAGCCAAGCATTTTTTTTATTTTTTTTTTTATTACTTATGAGTGTTTGTCGCCGCTTTGAGTGCTAATGACTTTTTATTTTGATATTTAATGGCCACTATGCTTTTGTGTGCTGGCATGCATTTATTTCTTTATCTGCCTGGAATTTCGGTCAGTGCTGATGTGTTTCAAATTGCACGTTTCAATTCAAAGCGTGCTCTGAATTTGTCATCAATGAATGTGGTGATTGAGTGTGCTTCATGTGAAACGCCCACCGAGTGCTCGGATGATTGCTGCACAAGCACCGCACCGGTCGACGTGAAGTTAGGTAAAGTTGGTGTGAAGGGGCAGGGCTCGAACAAAAGTTATTGATTTCATTCAATGTTAACTAAGCATTGTTTGTATGCATGCATGTCAATGTATAATTATGGTTCTGTGGAAAGCGGCGAGTGCTTTTTTTTTTTTTTGTAATGTGTGTACTCAACAAATCGTTTATTAATAATAAATCTTGCATTTGTTTGTGTATAAAGTGTGAGAATTAAGAGCAGTGCCGTTGAATGCCGCCCAATTATTATAATATGAATGCCACTCTAGTCTACTGCCAGATATGACATCCAAAATTTACAATAAAATGTATCCAACAACTGTCTATATCAGGGGGCCAACAGATTTACTATATGGAAAAGGATTATTAGCAATAATTTTCTTCAAATATATTATTATTCTTTGTTTTTTTTTTTTTGTTTTGTTTTTAAGAAAAATCTCGACAGTTTTCTATATTGAAGGAATGACCGACTATTCGACATAACAAAATCTCAAAAATTTCGAATTTTGTAGGAAATGTTAGATCGATATCCGAAAGTTTGCGGGACTGTTTTGCATTTACAGAGAAAGACAAACAAGCGGCAAAGGCGTAATCGACTCAGCTCATCACACTGATCCTTGATATACAACACTTTATAAAGACGCCGAGTATTCTTCAAATACCTGATAAAGAGTATCGAAAGTATTAAAACTTCCTTGCAGAGTCATCATTATAACTCAACGAAAATCATTTTTCAGTTTGCGTATTTCTTTTCACCCCACATTATTATATACTTATGCTTCGACATATATATATGTAAATTAAGTTTTTTTAATCTTATTTCAGCAACTTACTTTGCGGTGACTGCTCCTCGTCAGAAAGCACCCAGTAGTGGCGCTATCGCACATTAAAAGTATTTTCACCAAATGAAGATTCGACGCTTGCCAAACGAAAAGTCACAAGACAATTTAAAATAATGTGGAATATCCTGCGTTTGCACAGCGTAAACTGTTTGCGAAACTGTCGAAATAAATGGCAAATGGGGGCGTACGTGCGGGTGTGTCTGCGTGTGCGTTTCCCAATAACGATTATCGATGTGATGTTTTCGTCGCACTATCGTAGCGCAGCGTTTCTTTTGGTTTGTTCTTTGCTGTTGCACTGCTGCCGTGCGATTTCGTTGCTATCGGCCGCTTGAGCTTTATCCTTATCCCCAAAGTGTTCGCACGCACTTTTCTTAAATTATTTTACATCATCTGCGCTTTGGGCGCATTTCCAACTCCTACTAACTCCCACTCCCCTCCCTCTCACTTACTTGTTGTGCGCTTGCGGCTTTCGCCTTCGAAATTCCGTGAACACCGTGGCGTATACTCAATTTTTCAGCAGGTACATACTTATAAATATATATATATATGTAAGTGCGTCTGTTTCCTTTCAGCTTCGTTCTCTTAGCGTGAAGACTTTATTCGTTTGCCGTTACTTTTTTGTTAGGTAGGACGGATTTCGTTGTTTTGAGGCATTTAGTAAATATGTATTGTAATTACATAAGTACATTTGTATATATGTATGCACGTGCACTTTTATTATATATTAGATTTCTGTCGTGTGCTTTGAACTTCTAGGTGAGTATTCTTTAACTGTCGGTAGGTCGTTCGCTCTTGCCCACGCGTTTGCCCTCTGTGCGCACACACACAACCGGAAAGAATTTATTTTCGGATTGGATTTTTGACAAAGCAAGCAACATATATAACAGTCACGTTTCGTAATAATATCCCATTTCACAGCATCATTATCTTACAGCTAGCGTAGGATTGTGTGAGTGCGAAGATTTTTAAATATCAATTACGTTATAAATCCAAATGTTTACCATATACATATGTATGTATATGGACACTTTGATATGAACCGATATGCCATAAACATTATATTATTTATATTTAATATTTTTTTATGCGATCGTTGTTTGTACTTTTCGTTTATTTTAGTTTCACAAGACGAATTACGAGTTAAGATTTTGTTATAGTTGCATTGAAGGGAGCTCTGCATAAATATTTTTTATAAAAAAATTGATATTTCTCTCGTTCACTTTCACCAAGATTAGCACCGTTTTTGTATTCCTAACATAAAGTACTAATAAGACTGTAAAAGACTCGTTTGGGTATTCACCAAATCCCTTTCTTTCTAGGGACTGAGCCATAAGTAAAAAATATAATTTATCCGGTTTTCCAACTTAGCATCAAAACCGAAATATTTGAGTTCAAATTTCGAAATTTTATTTATTGAAAAAATTATTATTAATTGATGTATATATATTCCTAAAAAAAAACAAATTTTACGCTTATTTCAATGGTATATAACTTTTTTCGAGCAAGCTGATAATACAAATGCTATGAGTGGTCAATATCGGGTCAGTATTTTTGAAATAGAAAAATTAATTTCTTTTTTCGAAGATACGGTTTTAACATCATGGAACAACATATATGTCAAATAAGGTAGAACGA
>NW_017536629.1:517912-523162 GCF_001853355.1 Bactrocera latifrons
ATATATGTCAAATAAGGTAGAACGAAAAATGTTACAGCATTTCAGTAATACGAAAATCTGTATAATATTCCTGCTTTTTTCAGAAACCCACATACTTTAGTTAAGGAAATGTTTTTCAATCCAAATTTCGAATTTGGGGACCAATATTTCGRAAAAAGCAGTACTTACTATTTATACTCTTGCAACCTGTTGCCACAGAGTATCTAAGCGAGATAGATATAGGGTTATATATATATATACGTATATATATAAATGATCAGGATGACGAGAAAATTTGAAATCCTATCCGACCGTCCGTCCGAGCAAGCCACAAAACGTCATTAAGCGAAATCTATAAAGAGCCATAATGTACATATCTCCTTAACCACTAAAGCTTCAACAATAAAATTTACTCAATTATTATAAAAACTCCCTGCGAGACGGTATGACCGATTTCGACTAAATTCAGTACGTGATATTCTTCTCATATTCCCATGTCACATTGCGGTTCGGACAACAACCTCGCCTACTTCCCACATAACTCAATTTTAAATTCCACATGATCCTCTCATTAATAAAATTAATATCACGTTATAATACCTTTAAAGTAGGCCACTTTATGCGAAAAAAATATTCCAAATCCAACCAGAAGTTTTTACGGCAACAAATACTGGAAATTGTTGACTTTTGACTGAAAATATCAGTCAATATATGGGTTTTCAATTGAAATCTAGAGCGAATTCTTCTCTGGCAATAGTATTCCAGTATATCAATAATGGGTTGAATCGGATCAATACTTTTCTGACCCAATACATACCTAATATAAAGATTTTCGAACTTCCGGGTGACTAAATACCGCACATATCGGGCAATGTGTGAGTTATCTCAATGAAAATTACAGAGCGTATTTTACTTATAACAGCATATCTGTGTACCTAAATAAATTGGGCGAAAATGTTATCTAGCCCCATATAACTATTACTAGGTTTTTCGAACATCCGACTCACTTTACACCATGTGATTGGTTATTGTATGAAAGGTACTTTAATGAGGCATGTTAATAGGGTTGACACTACCCCAACTCCAATATACCACGTATAATGATTTCCGTTTTTCTAACAAACTTTATGGTGAATATGTCGGACAGTGCATGAGTTATTTACATATAGTATATATAAAATTGCTTGGACTTCGATCCAATTGATTGACGTTTTACAGCTAAAGGAATTTTCCTGCAGTTGTTTCCTACGAATTGCAAGAGTATAAACATCCATTTGCACCCGAACTGAGACCTTCCTTATTTGTTCTTTATTAATCTTTGACTAAATTCAATGTAAGCGGAACTAAGCGAACATTTTTTCGAAACACACGTTCACATAAGAACAGTAGTCACTCACTCTGCTCTACCATGAGATAAAAGATAGGTCAAGCAGCTCATTTGTACATACTAATACAAAATTATATTTATTATAGTTCAATATCATTTCCTGCGAATTCTTTAGTATCGTTTGATGGTTTTGCAGTCGCAATGAAATTAAATTACTTTTTGCCGGAGCTGTTTGTTTTTCCCTCCAGTAAGTCATGTCACAGTGCCACAAGTATTATATTGGTGGATATTGAAATAAATAAATACATATGTAGCTATGTATCAATAAATGTCAAGATATGTAAAGAAAATCTTATTTTATATCAGAAGCAAACTTTTGAAAAAATATTAAAGGGGCAGAGGCTAAAAAGTATATATTTAATTCAATATGTTTCAAAGTGAAAAAATTCCATAAAAACTATAACGCAGCAAAATCGTCTTTCTATAAACATTCAAGTTCTAGATTTAGTTTAATTTTTGAATAAGTGAAATAATTTTAGGCAGTCCTCTTCCGAAACTCTACAATAATTCTTCTTTGAATTTTTAATCTATCGCTTTTATTGACAATAAAAATAAGTATCAAAAGATCATTAAATTTCACTAATTATTTTGCCTGAAACTTTTCAAATATATTTTATATACCGTTATGTTTCTTACACCTATATTTAAACTTTCATTTATTATCTTTGCAAAGAGAGTGCGAAGAACGACACAACCTTTTTAGGATTTCAGTGGAAAATATTTAGGGCAATAAACAATGACTTCCGGTAAAAAAAAGTAATAACAATTCTGGCGAAAAAAATTTCGACAAACAGCCGGTGCGTATTTGCGCTAAGTCAAAAATATTTCTCTCAGTTTCATAACTGTGTGTGGTGTGAGAATTGCAATCTTATCAACAGAAACTTTCTTTTTTTGGGTGACCTTCTTAGAATTTCTTAATGAGTAAATGACACGACACTTTCTTGGTATTTCTGCCTATTTGCATAAGCAGGTGCATTCATTTGTCATCACACACATTTCCTTGCAATGCAATAAATACATGTATGTATGTATATATATCATATGTAAATATTACGGTAGGTCCAAAATATATTAAATTTCCTATAAAATCTATGAAAAAAATATTTTTTCAATTAGTTGGAAGTAGTTTTTAATGACCTGCTGTACCATTAAGACCTCATCCTTGGATAGACTTTCTTAGAGGTGTCTAAGAATCCATTTTTAGAGTACCAATCGAGAAAAAATCGGTTTTTTACGCACCCTAAGGGCAAATGTTTGGATGTTCTTTGGAAACGTATGCAATTTGTTTGTACGTAAAACTAAAGTTTCTTAAAGAAAAACAAACTAAAAATATAATGTAAGCTCTGGGTCCCGATGTGGCCCTTATTGGAAAACGTTTTTTCTATAATTATCATAAGTTCCGGCGATTGCACTGCAAACCAACATCATGCGTGATTGAGCGAAATCGTACTTACTACATATTACTTTGCATGTAATTTATTTATTATTTCTAATTATTATTCTAGTGGGTAAGCACGTTTAGTGAGATCTTGGAATATGAGTATAAATATTTAATTTGACTGGACTTCAACTATTTTTCTTGGTGTAGAAAATAAATTAATTGTGATATAACGGGTTATCCAGAACACGCGTTCGACGCAACGAAGCAGGCGCCACTTCCCACACAACGCATCAAGCAATGGATTTATTGAGAGAACACTTCGGTATAAATTTCACGTTTTGGGGCGGTCGATTGGCCAGGAAAATCGTGTGATATCACACTGTTAGAGATTTTCCTGTGGGAAATGTAAAGTCAAAAGTCTATGCGGACAATTCCGCTTCGATTGAGGTCTTGGAGCAAGAAATCAGGTATCACTGGAAATGCTCGACCATCAGAAAAGTGGCCGCCGCCACCGTTGGAATGAGATAATTTTCAAAAAATAAAAGCCAAGTAATGTTCTTTCTAATGAGAATAAACATTCCCCATTAAATTTGAAATGTCTGTGTTTTTTCTTTAACAAAGTAGGAAACTTCGAAATTGATTGCCTTCTAATAATTAATTACAGAAAAGGCACAATTAGGAAGTCTAAGAGTCTGAAAATTTAAATCTGTATACACATTTCCTGCTTTCGGAATATGGAGTCTCACGGAAGGTATTAACAACTTGAGAAAATTTTTAGAAAGACGTAAGAACTAAAATTTATTTCCATGACTTTTTTAAGCTTGTAAAAAATAATGTTTTTTTATGAAACACTTTTGGAAAAAAAAATAATATTATTGATCAAAAACAAAATTATTTAAAAAAAATGTTTATAACTATTAATACAGAAAAAACTAAATTAATATTTAAAAATTATTGAAAATCTAAAAAATGGCTTATTTAAAAAGACATGAACTCAACTAGGCATTAAGGCACACCCACACAAACGACAGCCCACTCGCATCCAGCAGCCTTTATCTTTTGCCTTCCTTGTCTTCTTACACCCCGCTCATAACGAGCAGCCTCAACAATTTTTTGTGTACGCGCCTTAGCAACTCGGCTCCACTCAATTTATGGTGCGTAAAACGCAGCGACTGTTTACTCGGCAGTATGTATGTATGTATGTATAGTATGTATATATTGTACAGTACTCTAAATTAAAGGCACCAGCAAAGCGGGTAGGATTTTGTCGGCGACTGATTTCCCCGAAAATGCCAAATATTACATTCTAACGCTGTTGAAGTATACAGACGCAGAATGTGCAACACCAACAATGTATCATTAAAACAAAAGATGTTATTGTGTTGGTGGGAGGCAGAGCACAGGGAATGAGCTGAAATTTAGTAATGCACCAACGCAATGTTGGCTTTAGGATAATATATAAGTAATACAAAAATACAAACTTATCTACGATGGGCAAGTACATACATATATAGGGACTAGGGTACATGTATATGTATATATGTATGAAGAGTTAGTGCTTTAAGATGAGACTGAGCGGAGCAAGCATGTCGCTACCGAAAGCAGAAACGAGTTTGTCAGAGTGGCGTTCGGTCGGGCGGTGGGGCCATTTACTTGGCTTGTTTTAATGTGATTTGGTGAGGCTGAGTTGCCAAAAATATTGTTGGATACAAAAATAATGTGTGAATGTGTGCAACTGTATGTGTGTATAATACAAAACGGTGACTTGCTTATTACACACACCAGCCAAGTCGATACAATGCTGTGGGGCGCCGAAACAATTGGAGAAATAATGGTGTATGGGGTCATAATGGCTGGACGACGCACTGAAATTGTTTAGCTGTAAGCATTGTTGTTGGCATTCCTAAACGCATAAACGATGATGCGTTTGGACAGTGCAAATAACAGTTGTCTGAACCCCAAACCGTTATTCGGAAATAACAATTGAAACAAGTAAAACAAATAAATGTAGACAGAACGAATCGTGAACAGCAAGCAGTAACTGTATAATTTCGAAGGCAACTTAAGCGCGGGGTAGCATTACAGTTAAGTGACGTGGAAAGGATACAAAGGGCAGCTATCAAGGTGAAAGCAATCGAGACGCGCGTAGTCTGCTGGCGGTCACAATGAAGCCATTAACTTTTTTCGGATACTCAAATGCAATTCATTCGATACTTTGTGCGGTTTTAAACTATTAATGGAACACACACACACAATTACACATGAACCGATGTATACGCACACGAAAAAAGTGTGTTCGGCGCGTAAATATTTCAGTATTTTTCCAACTTTACAGCAACAAAATAATTGCGCGCGTGATGTCTGCCTACTCATGACTCATTTGTCACGTTGTCGGCCACGCTCCATGCCAGTTTAGTGCGGTACTTTATTTGCGATATTTCTCACATTATTTTAAACACCATTACACACTTTTTTATTTAATTTTAATTTTTTTATATAATAT
>NW_017536629.1:523312-535056 GCF_001853355.1 Bactrocera latifrons
GTGATATGCTTTCACACAGCTCGTTCCCGTTATTTTTCACTACTCTACTATATACTACACTAGACGCTGCGTAACGAGAGAACGCCACTGAACGCCACTGAACGCACCGCCGACCGACGCACTCGAATGAACTTATTGAATTGAAAAGCACCAGCGCACGAGCCGTGCTCACAAAGCTAGTCGGCCGCGACACGAACGGAAAACAAGCGGTAATGAAAATACGAAATTTGAAAAAGAAAATGTGCACGATGAAACGAAATGGAACCAGAGCACAATGCTCCCACAAAAGGTTTCCTAAATCCGTTTGTTGGCTTTCGTGTAAGTCGCTGAGTTGGTGATGTGGATGTGTGTGCCTTACAGCCGCTTGTATTGGTAGAAAAAAGCTCGAAATTCGGGCAAACGAAAATTGGCAGTACTGTGTACATGCAGTTATCCTCTAAATGTGTGTTTTTGTAGTTGTGTTAGTGTAATGTGTGTTTTTGTTGGTGTTTGTGTGTTCCGAAAGAACGAATTTGTAGATTTTAGAATACACACAGCTGAAAGCACAAATAATGGCGTGAACACATACATACATATGTACATGTGGCACTACATTTAAAAATACCGAAAAATAGTGAATGTTGCCACTTTTTGCTGAAAGCGCAACACAAAATGAAATGAAATGAAATGAGTTGAAAACGAATTGTGCGCATTGATTTTGGATTTGAAATTGGCTTCACTAAAAGATCATTTTTTAAGAAATTGTTCTGAAAGGCGGCAAATATGATTAGATCGAAAATTTTAATAATATTCTAATAATAAAATTTAATAGGTTACAATTAAATTGACATTGCAAGAAATGCAGAGAACTTTGCCAAGTCGTATAAACTAATGCCCACTAATTTTTTTAAGCTTGCTCAGAATTATTCCGTTTTGATACTAATTCACAATAGTCCCACAATATTTATGTTATTTTTTGCCTTATTCGTTTACCAGTTATAATTTGATGTTATTCGGGATTGTTTGATTTTAGGCAGCGTCTGATTAAATTTGACCTGGACTGAGAAATTAAATTTTCACGTATTTTAATAATAATCGCGTCGAAAACAAGCAGGAGAAAAAATATCGCACGAACATGGAAAAGATTATAACAACCTAGGGAAAAATTATGTGGTCGGCTATGGACCAGTGCGGGCCAAATTTGATAAAATTCTCCTCATTCTGAATTTAAGCCCATATATTTCATATTAGCTCCATACACATACATTTTTATAATGTCCTCTAATGCACATTTTCCCACAGCTGAGCCCCAATATATTGTTAGCTACAGAAGTCAGAGGTGGAGACTTTTTAACGAAGTATATCCTGTTTTCAAATGAATCAACAGTGTTAGCTCTTCTAGAAATTATGCCCCAAATAGGTCTGCCAGGGTGAAACGACAATGCATTATATGCCATCAATGTAACAGCAACAGTGTCAAATCTCAACCAAAGGACGGAAAACTCACTGACCAGTCCCGAGCATTCATTCGTGCATAGATAGACAGCAAGGAGACTTAGACTTAGAACTATCCCAAAACTGATGGATATGGATGCATTAGAAGCTATCATTAGAAGCTATCCATACTTTCCGACATGTACAGATTGCCATCAAGGCTCTGAGCAAGTATTTTTTAATGCCCTTGATTTTCAAATGTAAGGGGAATAAGGCGTCAATCAGTCCGTATGATAGATTGAACTTACTCTCTCCCATGAAATATTAATTAATCCGGTGGTTCCGGGGAAGAGATATGAGGATATTGGGAGTAGCTTAGGTTTAGCGGATTAAAGTACCGCACACCAGATTCCATTGCAACCATTAGCTCCGTCGAAATCGAGAAGGACCGCTTTAAACCGTTCGATACTAAATGAGGTCTCGTGCGTCTTCTTCAGTGCAATGATAAATAAAGTGATATATGCCGCTAATCTGAACTGCAGCAGCACTGTCACTCTAAAAGTATAATGCTAGCAACGAAGACGAAAGTATGAAAAAGTACCTGCAGGCCACACACAAATATTCCTCGCGTCTTAGGAACTAAGTCACTGTTGACTATAAATTCCAAAAAATAAATTACTTTGTACATCTCGGATCCGGCTCTCGACGGAATTACGCTCAATAAGTTTCTCATTTTTTTCGTCCTATTATACAGAGCAAAAGCATGGGCGATGATTAGCATACAAAGATAAGAAAGCACTTGGTGAATGCGAGACTACAAGGCCTTTGGAGCCGTCCGGGTAGTCGATAAATACTGAAGAAAATGGAAACAGGAACTATATGAGCTCTATGCCAAAATAGATATAGTTAGGCACATAAAATCCAACAAATGCGCTGATTGAGTCATTTCATTCACGTAAACGATGATACTCCAGCGTAAAGCTCCTTCGATTCGAGACCTATAAATTGACAACGAAAGCAAGAACATTCACGCATCTAATGGAAAGACCACTGCACTTGCGATGTACAACTGACGTGACCTCGCAATGTACACAGCCAATCGGTGAAGTTTAGTGCTCTCGGGCCAGGCCCATTCACAGTTAGAGTACCAAAGAAGCAGATCAAAAGCGATCTTTGCGAAATTTGGTCAAGGTGCTTAGGTCGGACCACAGATATAGCTGTCAACTGAGTGATCAAAACCAAGATAAAAATCTTCCTTATAGATATTTTCCCCTATTAAATAAAGTTAATTCGACTTAAGAGTTGTTTGTAGACAACCACGCGGCTAGAAAAACTAAGAAACACTTTTTACGTTGGAAGCAAGGCGGAAGTCTTAACCATAATTTTACTAATAAAAATAATATCTTAATTATATTTCCTCACCAACTTTCAATGAACAAATCCCTCGTTTTGCTCAAGACTGAGCTTAAAGCCAATTATGTTGACCCATTGACCCCGAGTGACCACAGCTCATAAGCCGATTACTTAAATGCTAGTAAAACTTTGAAGCATACACCGGCCTACAAATCCACAATCCTATTATTTCGCATTAAATCAAGCCGCAGACAATATGAATACGAAAATAAGCAGTCATTAAATCGAGATCGTCGCTTATAAAACATTTGAGAAATATTTGTATGTATGTATGTGTGTGTGTTAAACTTTGTAGTACACTCAAAAACAAGCTATTACAAGCTATATACAGACTCGACGCTTAGCCTTTGAATTGTGTTTCCTTTCTACGCACCTTAGACATGTACTTACTTACACTCACATACACGCACACCTTCACATATAAGCTTACATTGTATGCAGCGTCGTCGCTTAACAAATGTATGCATGTGTTGGTGTGTTGGGGCAGGGCTATGAAGTTATTGAAATCGCTTTTTATTACCTGCAAAGAAAACAAGGTGAAAAAACGTCATTAAAAAAATGCATTTTAAATGATAAAATGCAAAGCAAACACTCACACACACGCACATAGGCACTCAAGCACTTGCCGAGCAATACAGCGAGACAATAATACTCTCAAAAGTAAAGTATTTTTCATTTATTTCTTATTTTCATGCTTTATTTTTTTTTTAGCCACAAAGCATTTGAAATGGCTGTCACACGCACACACACACACGTACGCACAAACACATGCATACAATAAAGACAAGCCTTGGGAGCGAGTGCAGCAGCACACCTGCCAGCCAACACTCACGTCGCACACCAACACAAAAGCGTTATTTTTCTACTCATGCAGCAAGTGACATGCGGCTTACAACATATACTCATATACTATACAACAAATACAAGCGCAAGGGTAGTGAACTCGTACTTCAAAAAATCAAAATAGAAAATGTCTACCCGCAAAATGTGGGTCATTTCCATCACAAAAAGGCGGCAACACACACGACACAGATTCAAAGAGCAGCGCCACAAATAGCATTCAAAAGCGAATATAGCACAGACACAACCCGATAACGCAGTGGAAAGGTTAAAAAATTCAAAGAAACGTATTTGATTTAGTTCTATTTTATCTTTTTTTTTATCTGAGTATAACAATATGTGGTATTTTAGCTTGAAGGATGCGAGATGGATATACGTTGATAAATGTGTGTTTGTATGTTTGCAAAAATAATTGGAATAGCAAGGCGAGTTGACATGAGAGAGTTTATCTGTACGAGATTACACGTCATTATAGAACATTGGGTTGTGTCTTCAGTAATAGGAAATGGGATCTGGTACTTGTGGCGGCAACTTCAATTTGCGATTAAAATGCTGTGACATGCAAATATGTCAAAATACAAAAGAAACTACTGGTGGCATTACCAGAATTCTTTCTTATATCTTCAGTATCATGCAAGATAGTACTGCTATCAATCTAAAGCAATACTATATATTATATATATATACTTTAATATTTTTAAATAATGTTGCCACCTTATTTAGAAAAAAAATTTAATTTTTTTCAAACAAACCTAAATGCAAATTTGCAAATCTGCAAAGGTCGAACAGAAAAAAATTTCTACTGACATCTCTTAAAAGGAACTATACGAACATGTTTGATATACTCGGTGGGCAAAAATCGCCTCTGATCAGGGCAAAAATTCGCTCGACGTGTTTCTGTGAGTAGTGCAAGCCGAAAAGCACTTTTTCTTTAGCTAGAAGTGGTGTGTTTCGGTGGCACCCGGCCGTTTTGGTGGCCCGGGAAAAGATCGCTGATGAATGAATCCAAAGTAAAAACGACGCTCATTGTCTTTTTTGACATCAAAGGTATCGTCTAACATTAATTTGTTCCTCCTGGACAAACCGTCAACGCCAAGTTTTACGAGGAAGTCCTCAAAAGACTCAAAAGAATAGTCAATCGCCTTGTGAACATCTACTTAACCAACCCAGATGTGGCCCTCCGAACTTGTCTCTGTTTCCTTGCCTGAAAAGGCCGATGAGAAGCAGCCATTTTGAGAAGACAGACGGGATCCAAGCAGTATGCAACTCTCAAGGCTTTTCCGGATAATGCCTTCTGTGACTCCTTCAAAGCTTGGAAATCGCGCTGGCAGCGCTGCATCGACGCAGAAGGGGGCTATTTTTTAAATTTTTAAAAAATTGTAACGAATAGTTCAATACATTTTTTAAAATTTTCTCAGACTGATTACTTTCCTGACGAACCCTATATATTATAAAGTCAACCGGAAGTTTGGTAATATTCTTCAATAAGGTATATGGGGGCTAGAAGAAGAACTAATTCGATTTTACACACTTTTAGGCCATGATATATTTTTACCAAATTTTTTATTATTTGTTTTTTTTTTTTTTTTTAATATAACTAAGATAAAACACAGATAGCCCGTGTTATCATCGGTAAGAAGGTACGAGAGTCTTTATAAACGTTAACAGGGAACTAGTACAATGTTATAGTCTGAAACCAGCTACGTTTCGAAGGAGTAGTTACTTGTTAGAAGAACCCTTACGCTAAACAATTTGGATTGTGTAGACATGGTTGTAGTCCGATTGCGACTATATTCGGACTGTAATATAAAAATGTCAATGGAAAGTTGTGTACAAAGAAACTTTATATAAAATAACTGTATATCATAACTATCATAATGCATATTTTTTGATTTATAAAAATTTTAAGAACATATTACTCCTAGATTTATAAATGAGGAGTGCACCGCGACCTTAGGTCTATTGTGCCCTATATTGGTCCTAAATTAACCAGAAACAGCACCAAATCTGGCTTCTACGCTTTCAACCACAAATCGTTTTCTGAGAGCTTACATATCTACGAATGCTTAAGCACATACATACATATATGAGCAAACATGCGAGTACCATTAAAGCCTCAATGACCGCAATAACAATAAAAGTGGCAAAAGGAAAAACCAACAAACGACTACACGTTTCAGCAACAAAAATGGCAAAAACAACAATCATTTAAATAGCAACGCATCATTGCCGACATTCCGATAAACAATTTCATGGCAAACTCATTTAATTTAAAATGAGTTTTACTTCTACAACAACACCGCAACAATGCCACATTGTTCAGTCGACGAGCACAAATAGTATATGTACATATACCCCACCCTACGAAGTACGCTGTGGCTGTCGAGCGAATAAAATTGACAATTTTCTCATTGAATATTTTCACGACTTTATCCTTTATAAGTTTTCTTCAACTGGACGCAAATAATGCGGCACATACACCATACACACACATATATATATGCATATATTTATATGATTCTCTCTATTCAACCCTCCGTCGACAGCGAGCTCCGCTGCGTTTGCTTATTGCCTAATGCGGCGTAGCTCATAACTCATAGGCTTCATCCGCTGCAATCGCCTGCGACGGATGAGCGGCTAATAATGTATTTCCGAAGAGGAAAAGTTTTGTCGTTAAGTTTGTCAAATGGACAGAATCCCTATTTGAGCAGGGTGTCATATTAGGCATTTTTATATAACGCTCGATTGATGGTGCGAAGGGATGGTGCGAAGGGATGTTCGATTTCTACGCAAATACTAGGGATAATAACAATGAATGCTACCACAATTCGAAATGAAGTGAGTTCTGGAGAAATGTAACTGATAAGATTCACATAAAGGAAAAAACTTTATTGAGGTTTAAACTTCCTTGCCTTCATCTAAAATTCCCTGAAGTTTTTTGAATGCGAGTATTTCGTGAATGCGGTAATTTTGTCGAAACAATTTTCCAAATATAGGGTTTGTGCGGAAAGTAATAAGACTGAGTCGAAATTATTGAACCAATGCTCACAATTTTTTACAAACTTTCAATATACTCTTATTCTGTGTCGATGCAGCGCTACCAGCCCGATTTCCAAGCATTGAAAGCGTTACGGAAGGAATTCTGCGGGATAGTCTTAAGAGCGGTGAATGCTACTTGGAACCCCTCTGTCGTTTCAAAATGTGTGCCTTTCAACGGCCTTTCAGGCAAGAAAACAAAAAAAGTCTGGGAGGGCCACAAGGGGGCTGTAGGGCGGCTGCGGAAGCGTTGGGATGCCGGCCTAGTTTCACAAAACAGGCGTTATGAGCCGGGTCGTTGTCGTGTTGCAACGATTACCCTTCGTTTTAGTCTTTTGAGGACTTTCACGTAAAACTTGGCGGTGACGGTTTGTCCAGGAGGAACAAATTCATGGTGGATGATGCATTTGATGTCAAAAAAGACAATGAGCAACGTTTTCACTGTCTACATCAGCGACCTCTTTCTGGCCCACCGAAACACACCTCTTCTTGCTGAAGCAACATCTGGGTAAGCCTGCTTGATCATATTAAACGACTATGTCGCAGATTTACCGAGTTTGCTCTAACAAACGCTGCATTTCCGGCTTGCACCACTCACAGAAACACGTCACGCGAAAATGTTTGTCCTGACTCTCTATGTGCTCGGAGACAACTGACCAAGCGTTCGTCGTTCTTCCTTTTCGCAGACTTTGGAAACTGTCTTCACTTGCGTGAACTTCTGCCCATGGCTCCATCCGAAGATATTAGTAGTATTTGTCCTAAAGCGGAGTGTTGTTTATCAATCTTAATGAACCACTAGATTTTCTCATTTACTGATCTAATCAAATTTTCCCTCATCGCCTCTTTTTTACAGATTTGAAGATGGGTTATGATCAAAATATCATTACTATCTTATTTCAACTATAATACTCATTTAACATAGATCTTTAAGCATCTTTCGTACTCTTTACGGTCCATTCTTGAGTCCAATTTTCGATGACTCGCTCGAGCATTTCGATTAGTAACTGGCGAATGACACGCGTGACATTTAGCTCCAAGTCCTGAATCGATGCGTGAGTGTCCGCATAGACTTTAGACTTTACATATCCCTACAGGAAAAACTCTAACGGTGTGATATTACACGATATTGGTGGTCAATTTACCGGCCCAAAAACGTGAAATTATCTGCTCACCGAAAACCCCTTTTTTTTATATGAAATTCAAGTTGCCCTTCGTCCAATATGTGGCAACTCGCTAGTTTACGCACCTATTGAACCAGAAATGATCCTAATCGCTGAACAAAATTTGGCTCTAAAACGTCTGATCTTCTCAAAATTTTTCAAGAGCCCATAAAGCGAAACGATGGCGCTATTGAAAAAAAATTCTCTACTTGGAATACCCGTTACCACATGGAAATACTCCAATTTGCTTCCATTATTACTAAATCTTCTGCTGATATCCTACTTTAAATTTTATAAAAGTTTTCTTTTAAACGATCTAAATTCACACTTCTTTACCAACCGAAAGTAATAGTGTAAATGCCACAAAATCACCTGGTCACCTCAATTTAGTAATCAAAATATATTTATCTCTATTCAAAAAGCTTTTAAATTCCACTCTAGCCAACATTAGCTGCTCTCCCAAAGCGCACTCACTCATTGCTGTCATTGCTGCACACTCTCGGCACATTCAAAATTATTGGGGTGGAAATCAACTGCACCGGATACGCATGCTCGCGTAACACACACACACTCCCACACCACCGTGGGTACAAAAACAAACATTGTCTAACGTAATATCGATGGCATCAACTACAGAATGAAATACCGAAATACTATGATGAATACCAACCGATGAAGAAGAAATTCTGTAAAGACCGAGTGAATATGCCAACAACGAGAATTTCGAGCGTGAGCAACGACTAAATGTCAACGAGGCTGCCTAATGAGAGAATATGTTGTGTGTTGAGAAAGGTAACGAGAAGTGAAGGTGAGGGAATGTGGAGAAAGAGTTTATCACGACCTACCTACACAGGCAAGGCGTGTGGGTGAATAGGCAGGCTGGCTGGGGGGCGGTTGGTATGTGCTGATGTGCACCCCACGTCCAATAGGCCTGCCAACAACAAATATGCTAGCTTACTCACCCGCTAAACTCTCAGCGTGCCAGCTAGTCGGTCTCATTCATCAAGTCATAAAAATATTGCAGCTGGGTGCTTGCCGCCATGCAAAAACCACAATTTTAAGTACTTTTGTGGAGCGGAGTTAGCACACTCCCCGGTGCGACAGTAGGTTGTGCGGTTAATTTCGAGATAAATGGGCACATATTTATGCATACATGTATTGGATGTATGTATGTCTCGGCTAATGCATGTCAGTTAGTGATGATATTCATTTTCAATATATAAAAATTCAATAAAACCGATGTTTTGTCGCTTGACCCCCATAACTTTTGATCAGAGCTATAACAAAATAATAAAAACTCTTTTAAAACGAAGCTAGAATGCGCCAACAAAATAGTTTTAAATAGAAGATCTTGATTTTGATCGTTCAGTTTGTATAGCGTGTACGAAATTACAGACACAAATTTCAATATAAATATAAAGAATACTTCTGCTTCCTCTTTACTGGCGTAGACACCGCTTACTCAGTTTTAGCCGAGTTGACAACAGCGCGCCAGTCGTTTCTTCTTTTCGCGATGTGGCGCCAATTGGATACTCCAAGTATAGCCAGGTCATTCTCCACCTGGTCTTTCCAACGGAGTGGAAGTCTTCCTCTGCTTCCATTTAGACGACATGATCTAATCAGCGTACCCACTGTCTCTTACGGCACTGGCCATATTCCTCATATAGCTCATCAATCCATCGACTGCAGTATTCGCGGTTGCCAAGGGACAAAGAACCATAAATCTTTCCCAGAACCTTTCGCTCGAAAATTCGTAAGGCCGACTCATCAGATGTTTTCATCGTCCATGCCTCTTTACCATATAGCATGCTGGAGATGATGAGTGACTTGTAGAGTTTTTTCTTTGTTCGTCGAGAGAAGACTTTACTTCTCAATCGGCCACTCAGTCCGAAGTAACACCTGTTGGCAAAAGTTATTCTGCGTTGGATTTCGTGTCTGATGTTGTCGTTGTTGGTAATAAAACTGGTTCCAAAAAGACGAAATTATCTACGACTTCGAAATTATAACTATCAACAATGACGCGGGAGGTAATTCGCGAGTGCGACGATTGTTTGTTTGATAACAGGAGATATTTCGTCTTGCTCTCGTTCATTGACGAAGTCGCACAATAGGGATTCTCCTTGTCTGAAAGCTCGTTTGATATCGAACGGCTTGATCGATCTTGACGGAGCTTTTGGTATTGATCAACGGGAGCTTACACAGCCGAATTAGTTTTTAGAAGAAGATGTGGTGTGTATCGATCATCTTTTCACTGGTATTTTTCAAGATTTAACGCATGGTGAACATCTGGTCAGTTGTTGATTCCCCAGGACTAAAGCCACACTGATAAGGTCCAATCAGTTTGTTGACGGAGGACTGTAATCTTTCATACAATGCAATCGACGATACCACGCCAGTTGGCGGAGATTGTGGGGTCCCCCGTTTTGTGGATTAAGCAGAACAAACTTATATATACTACAAAGAAGCTCCCGCATGCTCCTTATCATTTCTTCGCCGTCGTGTTTGAATAACTCGGCCGACAATCCATCGGGAACCGCCGCTTTGTTGTTCTCCTATTCAAACTTTATTAAGACTGGGCAAAGGAACGCCCGGTCCATCGTCATCGCTTGGAGAATCGGGTTCACCACTCTTGGTGTTTTGCTTTTACTGCCACTCAGCAGGCTGTAGAAGTGTTCCCTCCATAATTTTAGTATGCTCTGGGCATCAGTCACTAGGGGATGCTAGAAGAGTATGCTCCTGTCCTGAATAATGTGTACTATTTTCCAAAATTTACAAAAATATCGAAACGGAAGCAAAATTGTATTGATAATTCTCACTTCAGAGAAGACCTGTCTGGGAAAAGCTTATTGCAAAAACAACAGCAACGAGCATGTATGGACTGAAAAAGATCCCAAGAAAAAGCAACATATAGAAAACATATTAGCGATATGGTATATGAATGTAGTGTTAAGGTTATTTAACGGGCGATTTCACTTTGGATACCGCACATAAAAAATTTAAACAAAATCAGATGATTTTCTGTTTTTGGTCTACTGGGTTATATTTAGGAAAAAAAAATGCATTCATTTTATATATTGGTTGGCATTTATAAGGTGTGAGCAAACACTGATATTTGTGAATATATGTGCACATAACTGCATAATTTATATCACCAATTCCACACTCACATACTCCACAGCACATACTTGTAAAAATGGCATATGCATTATATCCCGAGCATGCTGAGGACTTACGCCATACATACTTACAGGCATTGCTCACAATGAGTTCCTCAGAGAGCAATAAAAATAGAGTTCATATTTCGATATTTTTTGTTCAGCAGTTTATCTATATAATATATATCTACCATACGTAAAGCATATTGCATTAAATACTTCACGCTTCGTCACCGAGATGCACCTGTGGGTGTTCTGACTTTGCGGAGGTGTTTTGCTTACATTGGATTTTTTATATTAATTAATATTGACATGTGGTGAATGCGCTTACCGAGTGCTTGAGTGCCACTGCATTTATCTAAACAGCGCTTCTTTTTCGCACAACTCGCATGGGTGGATGCATATATAATATGTTGACGTGGTATCGACAGAAAATAGGGCAATGGGTTGTCGAGGCGGCACTCACCTATCTGCTGTCGCCACAATTTTGTGTCACGTGCAATTAATGAGACGTTTCATTGGAGCTGAACAACCTAATTAGCATACTTCCAGGCGCTTGTCGATTGACACGGGGTTGCCAGATTTTAGAGTTTGCATCTTTTTTTGTTTCAATTTAGGGGATATATATTTGATAGCTTAATAAGAATTATTTATTAATTTTACTTTTATAGCTCAAAAATTGAGGAAGTATTTACAGACAGACAGACGACAGAACAGAAAGCCAGAT
>NW_017536629.1:535526-577815 GCF_001853355.1 Bactrocera latifrons
TTATAGCTCAAAAATTGAGGAAGTATTTACAGACAGACAGACGACAGAACAGAAAGCCAGATAAACGGGCCATACTAAATCAGGTTCTTGAAAAACGACGATGTCATATTATAAATTTAAAATTAAAAAATTATAAATTTAAAATTAAATATTTAGATTAAATTTATTTTTGGATTGGCAACGCTATCGCTAATAACTGCCTCCGCTCAATTACGTATGTGTACGTGCACCGGAGTTCACGGACGAGTGCTCATGGTCGGCTGCATCTGGAGCAAATGTGTTTGGGCGTAATCGATGCTGCGTTCAATGGCGAATGGTCGGCAGCGTAGTGAGCATTGACAACATTCTTTCGCATTTATTTTTAATATCTTTATTGTTTAAAATTTAGCGCTCGTTAGCGCGCGTTAGGCGGCAGGTGAAAATAGCGAGTGTGTGGGTGCTGCCAAATGGCGGTACGGCCCATTAATGGCTCACTAATGGCAAATTACCTTTCAAAATGCTTCTTGGTTACTTTCCTTAATTGACAAGTCGCCGTTAGGTTGGAGCACAAGAGGTCTTAATAAATTAACAAAGGTTGTGTTGTGTGTGCAGTATTTTAAGACTGTTTGACATGACCCAACGGTCAGTAGCGATTAGTATTTTGAAGGCCGTTAACTAATATGGCTAATAGGCAAAAAGTTATTTATTTATAATGATGCAGTTAATTACTTTGTCAAATGTTTAATCCCACACACCTACTCCAGAAATGATTTAAAGTAGAAAAGCCAAGCAAATTAAACAAAAAAAAACACTCCAGCGCTATTTATATTTCCAAATATATGCGTGCCATATATCCGTTATGATTTCGGCTGCGTTTTTGCAAACTAGCAGTGGTTTGGAAGAGTTCCGGTTGGACTTTATGTTGTTTTAGCTAACTATTCATATTTTGTATTTTATAGTTCTCTACATATTTATTGGCTCCGAAAACGTCGAAAATATAAATAACAATAATATTCGATCGAAGAAACCAAGTACAGCACGCAGTGAAGAAACTATAGCAACCACAGATGAGAGTGTACACTAGAGTCGATTCGGACTAACATATGGAACGACTTTGCCCATTTTACGACGAGATCTTAAATTAAAAGCATACAAAATACATTTTGTGATAGAACTAAAACCACTCGTACTTCCTAAGCGGCGAGCTGCAGTTCTGGTTCAATTGGTATGTAAAGAAGCTAAATAGCGGCGACGAAGAGAAACCTAAAGAAGCCGTTCCCACGACAGTCGGGTCTACGAAAACTGGAACGGACCCGGATTTTTATCCGGCCAAGGACTGTCAACTCGGCAGAATTCTGCCGTTACAACAACAACAACAGAAACCTAAAGAAATTCAAGAGCTGCCATTTCATCTGGAAAAACAATGGTTTGGTGTGGTTTTGGGTCCATATTTCTTCAAAAATGATGCCGGTGAGAACGTAACCGTCAATAGCGACCGTTATCGCGATTATTTGATACCTGAAATTGTAGCTTGTGATCTCGATGATATTTGGTTTCAACAAGAGGGTGCCACTTCCCACACATCGCATCTATCAACGGATTTATTGAGAGAACACTTCGGTGAGCAGATAATTTCACGTTTTTGGACGATCGATTGACTACCAAGCTCGTGTGATATTAATGATATGTATAGCCCAAAGTCTATGCGGGCAACCCAGCTTCTATTCAGGCCTTGAAGCAAAACATCACGCGAGAAATGCTCGAACGAGTCATCGAAAATTAGGCTCAACGGTTGGAATGTGGCCAATATTTAAAAGAGATAATCTTCAAAACATAAATTCCAAAGAATGTTCTTTCAAAAGACAATAAACATTCCACTCTAAATTTCAAGTTTCTGTGTTTTCTCTTAAAAAAAAAAAAGTGGCGAACCTCGAAATGAATCATCCTGTAGTAGCATTAGCGAATCAGTTGTGCTTATTTGCCTGTTGCGGGCATTTCCTTTCGTATAATTGTTCTTTCGGGTTCGCAGGCAGAAACTATCGACATAATAAACATATCTGTTTCGCATGTGGTCTTGACTGAAATGATGATCTGGAATAACGTTTAAAAATTTGAATCTTATGTTGTATTTTAGGACCATTGTGTTATCAATTTATTTGCAATTTTGATAATCAAAATGAACAAACGCCTGAATTCATCGACTAAAAATTAACAATTTCAGACAAAACTGTTCCAAAGAATATTTTAGAGTGATTTCCATATCAATATTTCACAAAAGCATTGGAGCCTATTGATTTTAATGAAGCTGAGTGCTTGTATAAGATATTTTTAACCATTTACTATTGATTATAATCGATCCTTGGAGATCAATATTTTTATTATTGTGCAATATTATTGAATATTGATCAATATTATTAAAGATTCAACTCAAATCTCTCACATGTAATAACTATAATACTAATTTTGTCTTACTAATAACAAAACTTTTTTTGAAGATAAATCGCCTTTGATGTCTAAATATCTATATGATATCTAAATATCTAGTATATAACGCTGTAGTGAAGTCAAATTAAAAAGTTTTTGCTACTATAGACATATGTTACGATACATTTACTACCGCACTATTACATATACATAAGGACAACCGACATACATATGCATATATGTATATACTTTATACTTACATATGCACAGTTATCACGTAAAATATTTGATTGTCAATTTCGCCTTGAGACGTATGCAAATACCGACAAAATACGTGATTACCATTGAGTGCAGTATGACAACACCAATACTGACGCAATCTTGACGAAGATGTCCTCTACCCTTGTCACGATACGAAAATAAATTATTTTTAACAACAATAAAACAAAAGCCGAGTCACAGTCATTGTCGGAGTCATCAAATATTAGCGAACTCGGCTATTTTCGGTGCTGATGGTCGATAGTGTTCCACCATAAGTATACGATATATGTATGTGTAGGTGTGTGTTTATTCGTGATTGCCATTTTTTCACTATTGCGTCACACATTGTTTTGCTGCAGCTAACAACTTTGTCTGTTTGTATGTAACATACACATAGTTGTCGTTTGTGTCATTCACGGCTTGACAACAAACATGGCAAATATTTTATTCAGCTGCTAAGGAATAAAAACGTAAATATATATATATATATATATATATATATATATATGTACATATATCAGTACAGATGTATATGACTGCATATAATTATGGAACATAGTACAAAAATTTGGAAATTGTAAGCTTGAACCCATTGCTGCTGGTGCCTACATCAGCTTCTGCTGCTCCCTTCGTTACCAGCAAAGTACTGATGGGAAAATCTCCTTACTCAATTTTGTGTCAGCCATTTTTTATTGTCTCATGGAATCATAAATTTTTAATACCAGCCTGATAACGGAAATTAAATTGACAAAAATAATTTATATACACAAATAAATGTATCTTCAATATCAGTGTTTCTTTCAAAAAATATATATGCATACATATAGTATGTTCTTGAACAAATTTTCGTTTACAATTGAATGATTTTTCACATAAAAACATTAACACTTACACAATTTTTGGCAATAAATATAATATTTGTTTGACAGTAGCATTCGGCTACGAGTATCTACAACAGTCCTTTTTCTATGCAACATAGTGTGCATTTTTCTCACAATCAGTTTTCCACTTGAATTATTTCGTTCAAATCACATGCATCTATTTTCATGCTGCTTTGACAGCGTACAAAGACAAGTGTCTCATTGTAATATATATAAATGTAAATACCGTTATGTACATAAAATGGTAAATAAAATTCTAAATTTAATGGACGCTTTCGTATTTGAAATGGGACTTGTCCCTGCCATACATAGTAATAACAAAGTACTTATATGAAGTTCTTCTATATTTTGCTTTCTGGTTACAAAACCTATTCTTAGCATTCTAAAATAGTGGTTTATTTAGTATAAAAAGATCATCACTACAAAACATTATTTATTTAACCATTAAATTCCTATTGCTACATAATGTCAAACACTTTTTAAGGATGATGTCCATATAAACAAGTCACCATTAACTGTCCTATTATTAATTATTTTAGTCAACTATTGATCTTTATAATATTTATGCACACACAAATAAATTTCTTTAGCATTCTCGGCAATGTTGAACAATAGAAAAATAGATTTCAAGCATAAATCGGCCGATACTGCTACAATTTCTTGTTTCTTGTTGGCCTAGACCATAGACTTGACGTAACTCCACAGGAAATAGTCTAACGGCGACACATCGCACGACCAAAACGGCCAATGGACTGAGCCATTCCGTGAGATAACACGTGTGAGAGACTGATTTAGGTCTTCCTCAATTGATTCTCGACACTACGGCACAAATGTGGCGTCGTTTGTTGTCTCTATCGATCTACTTTTGAAGTGTCTCTATAGAAAAACTCTTTATTTTGCAAGATATCTTGACGAAATTCGATATAAATTGTTTTCGAATCAGATCGGACCACTATAATAATAATAAAGTGCGATTCTTCAAAGTGGCCCATCAAAATCAAAAATATATTTTTATACCATTTTTTGCCATAAGGAATTCCCCCCCATGAAGGGTATTTTAGCAATGGTACAACATACATTAACGGGTTTATTGGTTTTATTATTATAAATAGAATGCTCTAAACAACCAAGCAATATGCCTTCGAATTTTCATATACAAGTATAAATTACAGTAATTGATTTCGATGCCATAAGTAACAATGACAACAATTCAAAAGATATATTTATAGACCTGCTAAATAGAACTGAAGAATTAGATGACAGCTAAAATAAGTAACTGTGGTGCATTAAGTTACAACATCACACTGCGTATGAGTAACATTTCAATGTTTTAGTTTCATCTGAGTAAAGACTATTTTGTTGCTATTTGATTGTTATTTTAAATTTTATTATTGCTTACAATTAAATGCGTTTTTTTTTTTGCAAAACTGTATTTTGCAAATTTGCTTAAGTGATTACTCGAAGACAAATTATCTGATCACTAACATTAATTTTTCTACCTTATTCAGGATATACAAATACCCCCAAAATATAACCTATTCCCAAAAACACTGATATAAGTATTAAAATAAATATCATTAACATGTTTTTTTTTTACTTTTTATGTTACATTAGTTTAGTTTTCTCTATGAAAGAAATTATAACTAAATAACTTGTAATAAACTTAACTCAGCTCTCAGCCACAGCAGTGCACTGCTGTCCTTTCCTACTCAACAAACAATTCCTTGGCTTCAATAAACTACGAAAAAAGTTACTTTAGAATAAAAATATTTAAAAATTAGTATTTTTATTTATTTCTAATAACACAAATGTTTAAAAACTCAAACAGAAACATGAGATAAAAACATAGACCATATAAATATGGACGTTTGAAACAAGCATGCTGTGTACCCCATAGTTCCGAGTACAACGAAGTCAACTCTCGGTAAGCTACCACGGTAACAGGAAATGCAAATAAGAGCAGAAGGGAGTGTGTCAAGAGGCTAACATGTTGCTGTAGTTGTTGTTGCGATGCAGTGTTGCTATTGAATGCAAAGTGGGAAATTTATATGCAAAGACACGTTTAAATGCCGCACTGCTGTCTCTAGCATCACTCACCACTAAACGTCCATATTTATGTGCGATAAAAACGAAAAATAAGCATCAGCATTATAACAATAACAAAAAACATGAACTTATGTGCTTATTGGCGGAGGAGGCGACACTGACATCAGCAAAATCATTTTCGAGAGCATTCATTCTATGCAAAGAGCATCGAATTGCCGGCTGTGCTGATATGAGAAAGGCACGAGCGTATTGCACGAGTGTGTATAAAGTAGTTGCTTGGGGCAGCGCGGTTGGCGCGGAGAGGCAAACTAAACGTTTTCAAAACTTTTGTTGGATGTAAAAGTTGGCGAAACTTTACAAGTCAAACAACAAGGCCGGCACCGATACTGAAATGAGAATTTTTACCTACACGAAGTTATCAGCAGCGGCGCACTCGAGCTGCCAGCCGGCTTTCGCATCTCCATTATTTTGCAACTTAAAGTTACATCAAAGTGGCACAACAATGGGTCCCAAATGTAAAACTCGTGCGGTTTTCGCGCAAAATACGCAAAATAAAACTCAAAGGAACCCACGAAATAAGAGACTTACGAGGATGGTTGGAGAAGTCGGTAAACACGGAATAAATCACTGCTAATGTGGACGATGACATCATCCGATGAATCGACGTTACGAGTTCTCGAGAAAAAGACGCTGTGGAAGATTTCTGGTCTTTTGCGCAAGCGGCTTCCCCTTGCCAGGTCATGTCTTCCGAATGGTAGGGAATCCTCCAGCTCTGAGAGTATACGTAACAGTACCCGCTGAGGGAAGCAGAGGACCTACACTCCATTGGAAAGACCAGGTGGAGAAGGACCTGGCTACACTTGGAATCTCTAATTGGCGCCGAACAGCGAAAAACAGAACGACTGACCCACTGCTGTAAGCACAACTACAACCGTGCATGCGGTCCGCCACTAAAGAAGAATAATCGTTATAACTGTTTATTAAATTTTTTTTCAATTAACAAGGGACTTGACCCGACTCAATCCGACTCGCATAAGTTGCTATGACTTCACCACATACCAAAAATGGTTGAAAACTGCATTTCACTCAGAAGGTCTTGTCGAACTACCCTCGTGGTAAACGTAGTGATTACAACCGAACTAACTGAAGGGCAACAAGAAAAAGGAAAAAGTTATGCAAGTAGTTTTGGGTTTACGAAATCAAGAATAACCAAAAAAAAAAAAAAAAATACCAAAAATAAAACAAAACTTCAGCTATGTAAAATATTATTTAAAAACTATTCATAAGTCATGGCAATATGAATTTGACAGCGGAAGGCGCGGTAAGTGCGGTAAGCGAATGTGAAAGACGACAGCCGACAAATGGAAAATGGCACAATGGAGCAGGTGTGTGGGAATTAGTGCCGTTTATTACTGATAATTACGACAAAGCTCCAACAACTAGCAGCAACGCTGCCACCTCGAATTTCATTACACAAACGAGGCCAAGTGTCGAAACGCACAAGAACTGCGAAAGGACAGACGCACACTAAATGGGCAAAGTTTGCGAAATTTGTGAAATTTTGATAATTTAAAGTTCACACGATAATGGCGATGTACTCGAATTCACACGCTCTTTCACCTCGACCAAAGTGTTGCACCTCAACGAGTTGCCGATGCTGTCCATAAAAGCGTTGTGAGGCTTTCAAGTTGATGTAACGCCACCCGCAACACGATATACTAGAACCAGTTGTCTATTTTAAGAGTTATATTACACCATGAGAGGAAATATAAAAAAATATAAAATGAAAAGCATAGTAGTATTTACTAATTTCTGATTTTATGTACGAGAAAGTCGAGGTAGCGTATAAAAGCGAGATTATAATCTATATGACGCCAATTAGTGGTTACCAAACATAATTTTAGTTCTACTGCTCCGCAGTACAGCCTTTTGCAGAGAGGTGACTATTTACACAGATAGCAGAGCGGCGATACCAGCCTTGAACTCATTTACAGTGCGTTTAGTTGGTAACCCCGATATCAATAGCAACTAGTATCTTTATGATAATACTAGTATGGATGACGGGCCATAACGAAATCGCAGGAAATTGCAAAGCTGATGAGCTAGCAAGAAAAGACAATCTAGAACTGCTATCGGTAGAATGGGAGCGGGTCGGTGCTCCTGTTTGTTCTTGTGTTCTACTACTAGATAGCTTGTCTTCGCGAAAGCTTGGCCAGCGCTGGATGACCACCGGTACATGCGCTGTCGCAAAAGCACCAAGATCTAGTGATCTCTTTGCCCTCTTTAAGGCTAGCCTCTCCCTGGTCATGCGGCATTTAACAGGCCATTTTCCTATTGATATCCATGCTGTAAGGTTGGGAATTTATCAGACGCCATTTGCAGAAGCTGTATGAAAGAAATAGAGGTGGGGACAACTCAGCACTTCCTTCTTGAATTTTTCAGCATTTGGGAGGTCAAGACCATTAGGGAGCGTATACTTTCAGACATTCTACCGAACGCAACGAAATTAAACGCCAGTGGAAATTTGTAGTGGCTATTAAGCGTTTTGCTAATTTATACATTCGAACGCAAGAGTTCTTCTTTTCCATGGCTTCACAAAGACATACATTTAGCAATCCAAGTGCGATCTTCAATTAGTCTTCTAACCTTATCTACCCTGAGATCAGTATAACAAAAGGTCATCAATTACTTCAGAGCTAAGACACGTAGGCAGGTAGCGGTGGTGCCTTTTCGGGCTTTACTTGAGACGCTATCATCGACCTTATGTAATCTTGCTTTCTCGTTCGATCTTTGAGCTCAAACCATTTGGAGCTCTCAATGAAACTACTTACGTCTGCTATGACTATTGTGGACAGCCATTCATTGTTTATTCCGTGATGTATATTCAGTGTCTTCTTCGTCAGAATTGGACATTCATAGAAAAAGTGGAGAGCTGTTTTCTTATTCAGGTTGACCTATTGGAGAGTTAGGATGATTCAGTTTTATAAAAAAACGTTGAAGGCATGTTCTGGAAGACTTTCGACCTCTTCGACTGGGTGTGGACATGGTGCTTGAAAATCGTCATGTGTTAGATATGTGGTAAGAGACCTCCACATCTCTCGCGACTCCGTTCGAATGATTTTGTTGGGTATTTTGGGTATGCTTGACTCGTCTCGAAAAAGCAGAATTTTGTTTTTCAAAAAGGCTACCGTAAACAGGTCTCTCTTGTCTAAGATTGATCGTACGAATTTCGATCCCACATTCATTGAGAGCAATATAGCCGATGAGACATGGGTTTGTTAGTTTCACATGCAAACAGGTCAACAATCATCGGAATGGAGGGAAAAATATGAGCTGAAATCGAGAAAACCAAGCCAAAGCCGCTCACAAATCAAGGAGTTACTCATTGTTTTTTCGATATTCGTGGTTCAGTACATATTTAGTACACCGTATTCGTCAGACTCCATGTTAGTTTCCTCGAGCTGAGGGCCATCCCAAAAAGTGCGTATGAAAAGTGTTTCGAGGACTGGAAAATCATTGGCATTAATGCTTATTAATGAATAATTAAATATCTTGCGATTTTTTTACAATTTCCGTGTACTTTTTGTCACAATATATTATTTTGAATTTGTAAATCGTCAAGCAATCAAATAACAGATGTTATTTCACAGAAACAGAAAAAAGTCAGCAGCTTTTAACTTGTATTCTCTATTTTCAAAAGAAGTGTGAACATCGAATTTCTTTATGAAACTCAATACTGTCATGAGCCGAGACATAACTTTCTGGCTTCGCAGATTTCTGATTCTAGGAAATGCAGCTGAATGTGCTGTTTTTGTTTTTCAACCGCGAACTACGCGCCAAAAAGGCTCAAAGCGAATGGAAGCGACGACGAGCTGTCTGCTGCTCTATCGCAATTTCGCAACAACTTGAATTTGAGTGTAAAACTTTTATAAACAAATTAATTTTGCCTCGAACTCAGTTTATAACATTGCAAATACAATTTTGTTTACTCACGATGCGCAGCCGACAGCACTCCCTCCTCCCCTTATGACAAAGAGAGCGCAAACGGTATGACTATGTGGGGCGGCCGGCTTCTTGCATACTTTGTAGGCACTTGTTTGCGCGCGCGGATTTATATTATTGTCGTTATTTGTGGACAATTCAGTTTGGAAAAGCAGTTTTATTAACTGAAAGGCGAAAGCGAATGCAATAAAAAATGTGGCAAAGTAAAATTATAAACAAAGTTTTATTATTTACACGCTCGCAGCGATTTTGATTGTGCAGGGTGTGTTCTTTTGTAATAAATTCTACCAGTTGCATAATTGAGTGCAGACGAAAAACATTTCTGGAAGCTTAAAGTCATAATTTTCAGTGAAGGCTGACTGATTTCTTTCTTTTTTTTTTAACCAAGTAAAGGCCTTCAGTATGCAATTGAGATATACTAACTCACGTTGACCCTAAGAAAATCTGCGCAGGAAAATTATCATAGAATGTAAGACAAGCCCTCTTCCATAGAGGCGTTCCTGCATTCTCAACCAGCACATAAGTCAAAATCCTGCAATTATGGCTTATTGATATTCAAGAGAAAATCTAAATTTATGGCCGTAAAGTGTGCACATGCGGCCCATGTGTACAGTTACAACTTATATGTTCCGTTCAAACACAATGGCACGTGGCACCCTTCTCAGATGGATCCACTCGTAGTGAATAAAGTGCAGCGGCTCGCATTGCATGCAGAGAACATATCAGCTGCCTACACAAGTATATTGTAGGTATATGTATGTATGTATATAAATTGGCAGTATAGATTATGGGTTAGTGTTGGCTGTACACTTTTGTGGTGCTAAGCCTCTCCGGTGGCCGCCACCACAATTTTCGAGCTACCAAACCAATAACGGAGTTTGTTCTCATTGCTTTACTGTGCAATATTTACATGAACTCATATATGCAATAGAGTGCTGGGCCGATTTGTTAACCCCCCAGCAGTATCGCTTCATAAGGAAAATATCGAAAAGATTTTCAAATCGAATTCTATATACTGTGTAAATATATTGTACAATAAATAAATACTGTTGTTCTAGTAGGCAAGTTTACAAAAGACTAACTTTAATTTTCGTGTGTGTTTTCAACTCGCTTTTTGTGATTCACAGTCACTGAAAAAAGATTCCATGAAAACCAAAACAAACATCTATATTTCGATTTCACCAAACAGGAATTAGTGCATATGTTTTTAAACATGATATCAGATTTAACCCGAAACAATGTATGTATAAATAAGTAAGGAAGGGCTAAGAATATTTTATACTCTTACAACTTGCAATTACCAAAAGCAGCCAGATACCTTAAGATGTAAAACGTCAACCAGCAATTATATATATTCTTCTTTTCTTTACTGGCATAGGCACTGCTCACACGGTTATAGCCGACCAGAGGATGGAGCCATGTGTAGAAGTTCACGTAAGTGATTAATGTTCTCTGAGCGCATTCACATTGGCTGGGCCAAAAATCATTATTTGACTCAAGCATATATGGCTCAAGCAGCTCACGACTTCCGCTCTACGACCAAGTATTCCAATGAAAAGAAGAAAACAACCTCTGATGAGAGACCCCTTTTGTTGACGACTCCGTCTACCGTATAGGCGATCCTGCACATATATACATATATAATATATACTGAAGCAAACCGTTCGGTGGGGAGCCGAAATATGTGATTCCCGCTAAAAGTGAGCGGTAGCTCCTATGGCGCCTTCTTATATCATCTCCGTTGTATTAAGTTATTGATCATAGTTGACCGCAATCTTACCAGCTTTTAACAGTACCATTATATTCGGAATGGACAAGGTTATGTTACGATTTCATCCATTCTTACGGTGTCCAAGTCTTACTATGCCGAGAAACATATATATGTACAAAGTTTCATTAAGATATCTCAATATTTACTGAAGTTATAGCTTACACAGACGGAAAGATGAACATACAGACGGTCACTAGGTTTCGAACTCGCCATCACCCTATATCTAGCTCCACTAGTTTTAGTATGATTTCATTTTGTTCGTTTGACCCAGTCGAATTCAAAGTGAACCAAACCAACAACTAACAAAAGCAATGATAAACATCACCTAGATTTTCGAGCGACCTCGACATAATTTTTTCGGTTTAGGATAATTTTTGGAGCGCCCTTCGTTAGGTTTTCTCATCGCCAATATTAATGTGTTTAACGTATTTAACGGTCCTCAAGTACGTTGTCAAATATATCTTTTGCGATCTCAATTCAAAGATGTTTTGGAGAAACTTTAGGTCTTTTGATGCGGGTATGGCATTGACACGCTCTTAAACAAAACAATGAGAGACTGCTTTCATGAACTCTTTTATGTCTTGGCATTTTTACTCCACAAAACACTTCTTGAAAGACTGTTTACCTTGCTTTTCTCATCGGTTTCTGAATATAAAGCAAAAATGATAAAAATGACAATAACGTCCCACAAACTTCATTGGTTAATGAGAAAGTAAATACATAGCTTTATAAAAATAGTTTGTCCAAAGAAATTAAAGAAATCATAGATGAGCGCATAGCAAACATTATAAATACTTATGTATATATGTATGTAATTATAACAAATAAGCTAAATTTCTGTAAATTTCAGTTCACACAACATTCTTTGGATATGTGTCTAGTACGCTTACTATGTTATTAATACTTATTAATGCAATACAATACCCAAATAATTTGGCAACCGACTAACTGGCCAAGTGCCAAATTCTTAAATACCTTTGCTTGTACACAGGCACATACATCGTACAAAAGGGTTTGGGGGACTCATAATAATTTGGAGCTTCATATTTCTGCTAATTTTGGTCACACACATGCCGAGCCACACGCACAACAAAATATATTCGCATATAGTATGTAACTACGAGCATTTGCATCTAGTCCTTTGCCTCATAATTCTATTCCACATACATAGTTGCATTTTACAGCTACCCTGCAGGACCAATCAATTCAATTTGCAAGTCTCGCGACATAATTTCTCCATAAATCAATAGAATTTTATGAATATCTAAATTAGCAACAGTTATTAGAATACTGGTTTTACTAATTTAATTAATAGTACAAAGAAGGGTTTATAACCAGAAAGAGATTTCATTTAGATTTGAGTTGAAGCAGTTCTGAATACTGTTCTACATTTGACGAGATCCAAATTCGAAAATTTGTTCCATAAGAAAACAAAGCTCAAAGTTTTTTCAGAATGTAATATAAAATAGGAAATCGAATAATAATTATAGCCTGAATACATATAGCAAATTTTCTTTTGTGTCTCGAAACGAACTTATAGTAGTTTCGATAACTGAGGAAGAAATTATCTGGCCTTTCTGCCTCTATTATTTTAATTCCTGCAGGAATGCTTTTGCTTGCATCCATCCTATTACGTATGTATGTATGTATGTATTAAGAGTTATTTCAAAAATGAGAACATATGACTATCGTAAAATGCCAATTACAGGAATGTGTGTTTGTATGTAATAAATCTGAGGGCATGTACAAGTATGTTAAATGCCATACAATTGGTCAAATTGAACTAATTTAAAATATTTCACAAAATTTTATGACAATTTACAACATTTTTTTGTAGTTTGCAGGGCCACAAGAAGGAAATACTTTCAATGGTCGGTAAAACATTTTCATTTTATGTATTGTTTTTTAAATGGTTATCGATTTAAAATACACGCGAATTTTACTAAAACTTCTAACAATCGAACAACTTTACTATACATGGATGCCATTCATATAAGACATCTCTATAACTACAATTTATAAGCTACTCGATGAAGAAATTGTCGTGTTATTGTAAATTACTAGAAAAGCATATTCGTGTTTCGTTTTAGAAACCCAATTAAGAAATTTCACAATGCAAGTAAGATTCTAGAAGTATCTTGGGGTAGTTTTAGACAGCAAACTGCTGTGAAAGCACAATATGGAATAAAAAGTGAAAAAAGCTAGTAGCCCCCATTACTCTCTTATGCACTGGTGCTATACAGCTATTGTAAGGCCAATTCTGCTCTATGATACAGTAGTATGGTGAACAAGCGTACGATAATCTACCCACCGGAAGTCAGTGGAGAGGGTTCGAACGCGGCTTTTGTACTGTTACTAAACTTGTCTCTTTGTTGAGACTGATGATGACAAATAGAAAATTCGGGCATAACACGGTGGGTAATCGGAAATAAATTTCAAAGTAAACATTGAAAAAGATGTAAAGGTATATTAGCTGCACGCAATACTCTAAACCTTTATACGGATGACTCGAAAATGAAGGATGGAGTTGGTGCGGGGCTGTACTGCGCAGAGTTAGGCACAAGACAGCCTTTTAAGTTGCCGGATCACTGCGGTATATTTGCAGTTGAGGTCTTTGCTATTGCGAAACCCAACGATTCCAGAGACGACATCTACATAGACAGCTGAGCAGTAATCTTTTGCCGTATCGCATATCGACCAAAAGTGAATGTCTTTAAGCAAGCAACTTCACCTCTACTGGGTGCCAGGTCACAAAGGTCTCGAAGGCAGTGAGATAGTCGACGAGATTGCCAGGAATGATGTACGACTAATACCCGAAAACATGATCAAGATTGGGAAACCCATGAATTGTCTATACCACTGTGTGGACAGCTTGGAAAAGAAAATCGGAACCCGATGGAATGAGCTACCTGGTGCAAAGCTGCAAAACTTCTGTATAAAACGTTGGCTCGGAAGAACACAAAATTTCTATTGGCACTGTAGGAACATGATCGGAATACTAACTGGACAATGCCTGGTGGCGCCACAAGCCCGCAGAATGGGGCTAACTGATCGAGAAGACTGCAGGAAATGTCTAGAAAAAGGAAGCAAGGAAACAATCTGGGGTCCTCATGGTATGATACACTGGAGGAGGTATCGATAGTGAGTTCACAGAGTCTGTTAAAATTCGCGGCAAGCGTAGGCATCCTAAAGGATGACAAATTCTCATGGACCTGGTAACTGAACTCCATTTGGTATCGTACAGGACCAAAACTGATATATGCACGACTCATTGACGTACCAAAGTAAAAGGCTTTCAAAAACACTTTCACGCCAATTATACACACTAGTTTCAAATGCAAATACAAAGAATTACTTCAAGAGCTTCCAAGTTAATAACAAAAAAAATATGTTGAAAATCTTTGTCACTCACCTTTCTTCGTCCACAACAAAGCATTCTTCGCGCACGCGAATTTCCTGTAGCTGCTTTCAATCGAGTAAACTTCTTCTTCCACTGCATCTAGTGGTAGTGGGGGCGTGGCGACACAACGTATCTATTGCACGTTTTGGCAATTCCACTCCAATGTTGCATTACGATGTGCCAGATAACGCCTCAATTGTGGCATCCACCATTGGTCACAATAAAACACGTGACAATTTCGTAGCGGCTGGAAAATGCGGTGCATAAACGACCACCATGTGAACGGGACCAAGTGCTGCTGTGGATTCTCGCGCTTGAATGATTCATTTCATTCGCATAAAATAACTGCTTTTATGTAGTTTCATGTCTGATGCTTTGTAAATGTATAACGGTATTTTGGTGCGACGTTTAAATAACTATACGTATGCTTCGTTGATGTTTTATTATTGCTCACGAGGTCTGGATTTTCACATTTATTATGTCTAAAATTGTGCAGGATCTGCGGAGAAAAATGAGACAAGAATTATTTTTAAAAATGCGTGATTTATTTTGAAAAATTTTGTAATATTGTTAGTAAATAGATCCAATGGAAGAAAGTAATGGCGCTTGCTGTACGAAAATAGACTTTCAATGCCCATTTCCGAGACAATCGTGTCAATATAGCCGAAATAATCTTGCACAAGGCCTAGAACCAAAACCATCTGAGCAATATTTTATGATACTACAACAACAACAAAATTGGAAAAAGACCTCTACCCCAATTCCCTAATGCCTGTCCTTCACCTTACCAATCCTGAAAAACACGAACGGACCGGCGCTCGCTCGGGGCAACGCAGACTACTACTCCTCCATCCAATGCACACTCCTTGGCCAAGGACCGAAGTGGCTGTTTACTGATACACCACGCGGCTATCAACTCAGTAGAACAAGCGCACATCACCCTTTACATCTAACCAGCGCAGATATCGCTGTCGAGACTTCCAGGGACTCACAGTGTGCCGCTTTGTGTACCGGTCAAGTTGTTACACATATCAGCCGCACCTAACATGGTGAACAGGCAGTGACTAGGAAGCCGCTCATTATGGGTCCGTCGTCGTCTGGGCTTTTCTTTATTTTTTTCACCATGCCAGTTAATAATGAGGTGGGACTTATATTCCAATTAGGCGGATCTGCTAGTTTTTATATTGCGTCCTCTACTCCTGCTGCTAATGGTTGGTGATTGCTTATTCGTTTCAACTTATTTCGCAACTAACCTACTACCACAGACCCGCCGACCCCCGCCGACCCCCGCCTATAATTTGTTTGCAGAGGCGGATTTTTTTTCGAGAACACATTTTCAATGAAACTACTCGATCAACCAGCAGAGAAGTCGATTAGAAGAGAGCATTGAGAAATTGACTGCTTCTAAGTATTTTTTAGCAAGTATCAGTTTCTCACTCATATGAAAGAAACATTAGTAAGACTGTCACATTAAATTCGCTTCTTCTCTTGTGAATATCAATGAAGGTCTCGCTTTCATAACGCGAGCACAAGCTCTAAAAGTCGTCCAACATCTTGAGTAGCAGCCATTTTAAAAGCATCAACTGTCATATTCTTGTCATTAATTTTGTTACAGCGAGAAGGAAATTCGAGCCGCCTGACATGATGAGCATGTTATCCTGCGCCAACAACTAATCCGACATGTGTCACACCACGCTGACAGCGTTTAGACCAAGAAGTATCCTCACACACGAGCACAGCACGCGCATCTTGGCGGAGAATATACATGTTTACACAAAAAAATTAAATGCAAATGTGTGTGACCCAAGAAAAAAGCGTGCAAAGATGCAACTAAGGAAATTGCCATCCGCACTCTGCTCTCTTTAAAGTTCAACATCAAAAATAACTGCAGTTTCAGTTTTGCTTAAAGAGACGCTTTATCACTATTTTATTTCCAGTCCCGAACTGTGCTAGTTATGTGTGGCAAGCAAAGCATTTTTTAGATTTTCTCCTAACATTTCATTAAAATCTTTTCTAGGCGACCCATAATGGCCGCCGCATAACGGTAAACCCATAAAACGAGACCACAATAAAGGAATTCGCTCGGCTGGAAAGAACTACTACATGAATAATGAGTCAATAAAATGCTCTTTTAAATGGTTAGACTCCTTCGACTTTCACGGTTTAATGGGCAAAAACTAACATGTCGTTAAACAGCGAAAACATGACAGCAAAGGCACGGCAGCAGGCGAGGTGGTAACACTGACTCTTGGCAGGCGACTTGCTGGCTCGCTGCTGCACTTGCTCGTTGGCTGACTGACGACGCGTCGGGCAGAGGAAAATTAATTTATGTTTGGCAATGCAATGAAACCACTCGCCGGCAAGGCATGCCGGATACACACACACACACATGCACACCCTAATGTGTATACATATGCATATGCATGCAACGTGCTCTACTCTTTGTTTGGCCTAATATCCAGTGGTATTTCAGTCGCCCATAATGCTTACAATACCTAGAAGCGGTCGCAAGCCAACGGCGACTCAATCAACCCTTTCCAGTCGGCACACACACACGCTTGCCACACATATGCATATGCGCCACCCTTTGCGCCGCTGCCGCTATAGTTGCATTCTTGGCGCAGGCCAGCCAGCATTTCCGCTTGGCATGCGTCGTGTATGCGTGCATTATGGACGACTAACTCCGCATTGGGGGAGTGGTGGAGTGCGCCGCTGCAGCTTTGGGTGACGCGGAGGAAACGAACTTAACTTCATAGCGACATAATGCAAGCGCAGCTTTAATGGCTACTAAAACTGTGCGCTCGCTCGCCTATTGAGCCAAGAGAAAGAAGAAATATTGCCGTCAGTGCAACAATGGCATCGTGTGTGCTTGTTTGCACGCCTGTATGTGTGTGTATGTGTGTCGTTGAAAGCTTCGCCCAGTGTATATACAAATTACCCATAAACATGTGTGCGAGTATGTGTGTTTATGTGCTCCTCAATGCATTCACTTCATTCTCAGCTTGGCTGCGTGTGCATGTGAGCTCGTGGCAAACACGCCGCTTGAATTCAATTTAAACGCCTAAAAGTGTGCAGTAAAATTGAAACAACGCCTTGCTGGCGGCACCTTCGCCATTCATTGAGCACGACTGCCACAGGCCAACGGCATTACAGCCGATGAGTGGCGCTTTTATTAGTTTATGGCTGCAGAGATAAGCATGTGTGGGTGAGTTTATGAAAAATGTTTACAATTCAGTTTGGTTATTTTTAAAGAACTGTACATTGTAAGTTTTCCGACAGTTTCATCAAGCATACTAAAGTGAATGTTTTAAAGTTAGAGTAGTTAGCTTTAGGTACTTAATAAACACTTCAAGTTTCAAATTTCTTAACCAAAAACATGTCTAAATCAGTTAATGTCACCTTCTTTAAATACTTTTAATTTACTTTTCCTAAAGCAAATAGTTTTTTTGGATTAAAAATTTCATACAAAAAACTGTTCCGATTAAGACCCAGTGTTTATCAAGTAACTTTAAAACATGTTCATAATTAAACGCTTTTTGTTTGTTTATGTCTATATGTAACTACAGGCTACTACAAATATACAGGGTGTCCCAAAACTAACGGAAAACTATATCCGACCATTTTTTAAATGAAAATTTCGAACTTTGTGGCCCAACCCTCATTATTTTAAAAATATTCTTTACTTATGAAAACAGACACGCTATTCTATCGTTTAACGCTGCATTTTTACTAAGCCTAAACTGTCAGCTGCCCATCTGTTTAGTTAGGGTTGCCAACACTTCATAATAATGTAAATGGCGGCAAATTTTAATCTTGCGCAAATTTTGGGGCACCCTGTATCTAATTCCAACCTTGCGTTAATTTTGGGACACTCTTTATTGCATATAAACTCAGTTTAAGTTGAAACTAACATTACAGTTGAAAAGCATGGTTTTTCGTACTAAAAAAATTTTCAGCCCGATTTGTGATTGCTTCACTCAACATTGCTTGAGCACGGGTCAAAGATTTTTCTGCGATAAAGCCGAAAGCGAAAGCCGGGCGGCTGAAAACATGAAAACCGTCCTTATGGACTCGTTGATTCCATTATGGTAATTTTCTGGAAAGAAAATCATCGAAAATTTTGATAAAAAAATGGAAATTGTCAAACGCGACTATCACGTAAGCACTAATTTAATAGCCCAGAAGCAAAACCTGACACAACAAATCATTTGGAACCATTTACGTACAACATCCGGTGTGCTTAACGAGGGTACCTGTTAACGACAACTCTACCACACGGCACTCAACAGCCACCTAAAAATGCCACGCATATTCCAGTACCAATTGTCAGCACTTAATGGATACACTAACTAACTTGATAGGTTTCGAGATCCATTTAAACCTCTGCCATACTCGTACTTTGGGTCCGTCATCCGGTTGCGATACATTCCCACACTCAACTGATAAAGTGTCAGATCTTACCGCAATCGGGTGTTAACCACAACCACCTCAATACTCCCTGAGAGGTCAGTCCACATGAGTGGGTTCTACAATTAAGTATCCGGTCTGACCTCGTAGCCGAAACTACTACCAATTGAGCTTCCATATTGCTCTGGATTGGAGATTAGAGGTTGGTTACCATTTGTACATTTCACGCACGTGTGACGAATGGGTATCACACGAGTTAACGCAAAACACTCAAAGACGAAATTTTCATCTGTGAATCACTGCTGCAATGCGATAAAATGTATTGATTTATAATGCAGATGGTTACTGGGAATGAAAAATGAGTCACTTAGGGCAACGTCAAGTGAAAATGGTCGTAGGTGAATTCCACTAAGGCGGCAAAAAAGTGGGCAAAGCCAGTATTGACTATTAAGACGGTTATACCATACTATAACTACCATAAGGTCGGACTCTTAATTTGAACGTAACAAACCTGATCCTTCTGAAAGAAGAAATTCCATCAGGACATTGCTTGTTCATCGAGTATGTCTCGCTAGAAGCTTCGGAAGGTTGGTTGAGAGATTATTATTATTAGAATTTTTGAAAAATATTAAATCATGGTGTACCTTTTTTCTTCATGGGTGCCAATGGAGCGATAAATCTATTATTATTATATTTAAAGAATTCAAAATTTCAGGCTWAATTAATAAAAAACAATAATAATAAACGGAAAAAACCGTCAAACCGTATGACTTTCTTAATGGGTCAGTAGGGTAATCTGGCCTGTTTTTTTTTTACATTTTTTTCATAGAAATTTTTATTCTACAATAGAACTTTTTWCACATATCATGAGGTATATCGTGGAGTGTATAAACAAATTTTTTCGGAGTTTTTTGACGACATCTGTCGCTGAAACGGCTGGGTGAATGAATCGCCGGCGGACACAATTTATTCTTAAAAAGTACGTGAATGTTTATCGTCCCTACGAGAATCATGAAAAAATGTTGATAAATAAAAAAGTAAACTACGTTTCTTTTTCAATTTTTCCCCATATTTTTTGAAATAAATTGTGTCATAACCTTGTCAACAAATTATAAAAACGATATGAATCTAGTAGGGACAATAGCCAGGCGTTTTGTGAACATTAAAAAAAATTAAGCGAATCGGTTGAGTAGTTCGACCGGAATCATGTCCGCCAGTTTAAAAAAGTGTGTTTTGAGAAAAACGCGTTTAATGTTTGAGGTGTGCACTTCGAGCGCTCCGAACGTCGAGCGGTATTATTATTTTTGGCTTTTTTTCGAAACCTTCCAATGGTAAAGTGGGTTTCTACATTAATTCTAAGAGCATAAGGGTACAGAAAATGCAAAAAAATGAAAAATTTAAAAAAGATTACGCTACTGACCCTTTAACGTAAAAATTATGAACTTCTTTTTAATAGATCTTATATTAATAAACACCTTTCTGATATAAGCTTCGTTAACCGCTTTACCGACAAGTTGGCTAATATTTCTAAATAGCAAAGACTATGAAATGCTATGAAAAATCTCAAAACCACAGAAACATATTTCACATCTGAGATGTTAATCTCGAGACAGTTACAGTTTGGTCAACCCCTAAAAGTAAGCCTAACTGAAGTTTGACAATTTATGGTCATTCTTATCACTTATTTTTAGAAGGTTTTGTTTCAAAGCCGAGCTTGAATTTATGCTTAAATGAAAATTACTTTAAATATTTATATATTGTTAAGGCAATTTACTTGCATAAAAATCATTTCTTTGAGTGTTTAAATTCATGACACTCCACTTCCACATGGCCAAACTAATATTTTTACCACCCATAGTCTAGTTAAATGCCGACAATTTCGCTATGAGCCGGGCGTTAATACCTGTACAAAAAACACACAAAAACAAAAATAAACCAAAAACACTTTTAATTAAGTCCTACTAGGATAACAACGCCAAAAGACCTAGATCTGCCGGAGCACAGCGTGGCAGAGCAACAACAAGGACGCATACATGGATGCACTAATGGCAGGCAGGACCAGCGTCAGTGCAGTGTGTATGCAAGGGCTTGATTTGTTTGGCAATTTGCCAAATTTTGTGGCAGGCTCTGATATACTCACACATACGTATGGCTGAATCACTAAATTTATACATAACGGTTGGTTACTCCGAGCAACTGCGGCAGCGGCAAAAATCTGGCTAAACACTCCTACAAAGCACCAGAAGAAAACAAAGCACTTACAGAAGTATAAAAAAGGCTTGCAACAGAACAACCGACAGATAGTCGTATGCTGGAGCACACATTTCGGCTGATCGTTGATAGAAAACATGACATCTTGTTGCTGCAATCTTGCGGTAACAACAACTGCGCGCAAGTCGCAGCAGCTGGTGAGGAGTTGCGTGGCAATAATAACAACAACGCATTGCATACATGAGAACATCAGCGTAATGCGGCCAAATCATTTGCCAGAAAGCACACATTTTCGCGCACACACACATACGCATCGGAATATGAACACACAGACCCACAGACACACACACGCACATGTGTTTGAGCGCGTTTATTGGCACGGACAAACAAGTCGGTGCAATCACAGCAGCCAACAGCCACAAGCCGGCTATGAACTATGAAAGCGCCATGCGACATGTGATATGTGGCATGAAATTCTTATGTCGCTCGCCTGATGCATTCCACTGAACTTGTGACACATTCGCATACAATGCAAGCAACGAGTATTCGGCCAAAGGCATTATGCTGCGCTGCCAACAAGATTTATTCTACGGCCACTGCCTTTTGATTGCGCCAACGCAGGGCCAATGCTTTGGTCGGCGCAACGTTTGGGCAAATCAGTAATGAGCACCCAACCGTAGCACCGCCAGCACCACTTTAAAGGAAACTGTTGCAAAAATTGCTATGTGCGAGAAAATTAATTGAGACCCCACACTTCCTAGAGGAAGTGAGTAACAAATCTATCGACTTATTAATGAGTTCCTGCATAAATATATGTACATTGTGAGGACTCTCGTGATTTTTAATTTATTTTTAATCACTAAAATGAAATTCGATTCAAAAATTGGCAAGTTAACATTTACCATATTCAGATCTATAGTTTCCGTTGTCTGTGATCAGTTTGAAAAGGATCTTGAGAAAAAGTGACAAGTGCTACTAAACTTGGGCCAATCACAATATTTTGACGATTTTACAGTTTTCCTCATTGAAATTTGTACTATGAAATGCCTCTTAAAAGTTTTCCAAACCTCACACATTCATTCGAAAATCTCTTGCCAAACCCTCAAACCGTTAACTTGCATTCTAATTTATTATAGTTTTCTTAACCATCATTAGAAAAAAGAATTAATTTCCTAGTCGAACAGACTAGAAGAACAAAACTGTCTTTATTTAAAATGCTGATAAATACAAAGCACAAATTTATACATCCATGCTTAAAGGAATTTCTTCCTGAAGTTATTTTTACACTCCAAAACAAAGGCAACGCAAAAAGCAAGGAATAGCCACCGAATCAAAAGAACGGCTCATATCTTAAAAAACCATAGAATACTCCCTGTGACCCTCATTAGTCTTTTAGAAGTATCAGGTCCCTCCGCGTATTGCTTTATAAATATTGTGATAGAAAATTTTTTCACTAAATCACACTCTATTTCCTGTAAATCACTTCAATTTAGCAGAATATTTATACGATTCATCATTTATATTCAGTTCTTGCATGAGGAGTGTTATTGCGCTTTTGCTTGTAATATAACGAAGTGAATCTTGGTGAATCTTTCTGCAGCCAACTTCACATTTAACCGCCTTACCATTATATAGTCGAACAACTAATATAGGTTTGTTTGGAAAAAAGTTTTTGAATTTTTTTTTTCAGTATATTTTAGTAGTCTCCTTTCTACGATGAGCATTTGCATATTCGGCATATTTTACTCCTTTACCTTCAAAACGGTAAAAAAGCAGTTCAAGCAAGTCGACCAAACGTCAATGTCAAAACTGATTTGCAAAATTTCGTTCCAGTAATTTTGATCTTGAGGACACACCATGTTCTGAAAGGCACGTGAATCCGATGTGAATGAAATGAAGTCGTTGGTCAATGCAAATCGTCTAATAACAACTCGGGTCAGTGCTAAAAGATTAAATTTGTCTAAAACGACCGTTCACTAGCTCATGAAATGTATACTAATAAATAATTTCGAGTCTTGACATAGGAGTTCCTCATGTTATTACGAAACGAAATTCGCTTCGTCGCATTGATTTGCTTTATCAAACATCAAAGTGGTTAGCCACTTTTGAAGAGCAGCGTTACTGCCGATGAAAAGTGGGTTATCTACAAGAATGTAAAGTGCAAGAGAACATAGTATATAAAAGAATAAACTAGCTCAAACCACTTCAATGGCCGATAGTCACCAAAAAACCTTATGTGGCATGTTTGGTGGGATTGCAAAAGGATCAATTATTTTGACCTTTTGACTGAGGATACAGCGACTACTTTTGAAGTGATAAAAACAAAATTACTTAAGGAAAAATAGTTAAGAACTCCTCAAATTCTTTCATATTTCGATAGTTTAAATATGGGATAGTCGAAAAAATCTTTTCGTATTTTGTCAACAGATGTCGTTGCAGTGGTATATCTCCAGTGCTACCAATCACAATGTGTTATGCCATATAAATATTCAAAAACATTTCGATAGAGGATTTTTAAAGTCATAGCTGTTTTAGCTCGGCTATAACCGCGTTAGAAGAAGTTGTTTTAGTGTCGGGACAACTCGAACTGTTTAGTCGTAGCTGAAAAATTTAAACGTTTTTTTCCTAAAATGTGTCTTCTTTGATAACTCTCAATCCTAGCTTAGTTTCTTAAAAGTGTGTGTTTTCAAACCGGTCTCCATCGTATCTCAAAATGGCTTAACCGAATGACTAGAAAATTTTTTCGTAACACTCAGCACGTGTAAACGCATGGAATGAACTATGGAACCGCATAAATGATAATAAACTTACAGCGCTATCTGTTTACTGATCGTAGAACGCAAATCTAAAAAACAGACCGTTACATGTAATGACCCCCATTAGGACAAAAACGAAACTTGCTGAAAACAAGGAACATTTTCAATAATGAATTAAAATGCCTAACAAAACTAATATTGATTTGAGCATTTACCGAAAAATATTTGTGGATAATTACAATTCGTACTGAATAACTCATATTTTGGGGCTCTTGGAACAACATTGCTGCGATTTTACCGTTAGACAATAGAGTGTTAATAACGCAAGTTGGCAATACTATATTTTACTACGTGCTTACACAAAAATTTCAACAACATACTCGCACAAATACAGAGTTCATCAATGGCCAGAGCAACAAAAACAAAACCAACTTTAATTTACTGTTGGTGAACTTTCTTGCAGCCAGCGCGGTTCCAACCCCTGATGGGAGAACTTAGAAATTCCACACATTTCTTGCAGCGACACATGCTCTCATTTTTGAAACTGTGAGAGCATGCAGCCAAACATAGCGGTAGGGATGCCAAGCAGAGCAGAAATATTTGAAAAATATTGTAATTTATAGAATTTTGCATATATCATATTTTTGATATGTATGGCAATAAACGGCAGTTTGATTATTGAAAAAAAAAAAAATGGTTAAAATTTATCAATATTTTATATTGAAATAACATGCAGTCTCCCGTTTATATTGTATGAGAGTTAGCTAAAGGCCAAAAAAATATGTCACTAGTGACTTCAAAACACATAATGTCAGCGATTTATTGTTGCCTGTCTTGGCATCCCTTCTGCAGAGTCAGTGAAAAATTGTGCCACGAGCGAATTAACTTTAGCGCGCTCTTTTATATCTCTGACTCTCCCTGGCTCTTTCTCAGTGTGCTACGCTGAACAGCCGAAATTATACCGGATACAAGGCGGCAAACTGGAGCTATCCAATGGAATAGTGTGTGAGTACAAATGTAAAAAAATGTGTAAAAAATCCATATATTCACTGAAAAGGTAATCGATCGATTTGTGACGAAACATTGCACTACATGCCCCTTTTTACTTCGCTTGCAACAACTAAAAAGTCAGTCAAGCTCGCTTTCGAACGTTTGCTTTGTGTGATATTTGTTTTTTAATGTTGATTAAAATTGTATTGCAAATTTCTATGTTTTTGTTATTTTTGCTGCGCTGATGAGTTCACCCCTCTGCAATTCACATTCACTCGTTTGGCGATAACTTTGTCTACATCTGTGTGTGTGTGTGTACGCATATGTGTTAACTGTTAGCAGATATTCCACAAATATACCGTTAGCTAGCCTATCAACCCCCTAACTTGCAGCACGCATCGTTTACCGGCCACCCAGACCCCCACCCGTGCACGGCCCTACATCTGGCCAGCAAACAAGCGCCTCACCAACACACCAGCTATTACACACACACACACCAGTACAATTCATATTAACTGTCACATTGACAGCACAGCTCACTCCAGTGATAAAACTAGTCGACACCGCCACCTCCTTTCCTGGGCTTGCGAACGTACGACATAAATGTGGGAAAAAAGCAACAAAAAAACATGAGCCAAAAAAAGTATCAAAAAGGACCAAAAACAACAACAGTGTAAGTAAGAAAATACCAGCGAGAATGGCGACAACATTGGCACACAAAATTCCAAGTTTCACACATATGCGCCCCCACACACGCACACACATGTGTCTGCTATCTATAAATACATGGAAATGAAATAGAAAAGCTCACAAATAAATATTAAATAAAATACGACAACGTCTAAGCGTACAGTTTGTGAAAAGGAATGGGGTAAAAAGAGTGTTCCTTTTTTCGTTTTTTGATTTGTTAGTCAAACAATTGGGAACTGAACAAATGAAGCGTATCTATAAACATTTGTTCAGACATACAAACACACACATTTGCATACAAATATTACATTAATTTCTACTTTACATTGTGTGTAGGATTTGTTTAAGCTGTGAGTTGGCTTTGCTTGCTTTAAAAAGTGGTATGTAAAAATTGCAAGTATTGCGAAGTTTTCGATTTTGTGGACTTTTGCATATTTATCAATATACTACAGGAAAGTTTAGTTACACTTGGAAGTTCTGAACATGTAGGCGTAGAAAGGCAATTTTATAAACATATGGAAATGACAGAAATTCGAATATATATCCCTAATAATAATTCATACTGGCCGCTTTTTAGTAAGTGAAGGGCTAACTCCTCACTGATTGGGAAAAAATATCACCGTAAAATTCTAAAACTTCACTTAGAGGATCACTACTTTCTGTTCAGTCATAAATTTTGCTAAATAATTTTCTTTTGGCTCACAGCTTGGAGATCTTTGACAATAATGGTGTTCAACAAGAGAATTACTCGAGAGTTACAGAGTTCACATTGCAATCTATTAAATTCACTAACCTTAAAGTCAACTTTTTGGTTTATATGAAGGTGCAACCCTGTTTTGTAACCAAAGTTATCGCACTATTGAAAATTTTGCTCGCAGTGTTTAGTATTTTCTGGATATTAAATTAAAACCAGTGTTTTTTAAGTGGTTGCATAGGTTTACAGGTTTGAAACCCTTCCAGCTCGTTGAGATAAAATTCTTAAAAAATTAGACGAATAATTTTTTTTCCGACTACAACTATTCGAAAACAAAAATTTCACTGAAATTTTATTTTTTTTTTTTTGTAAAAATGTTAACCATAAATCCAATTTTCAGTTTTTTTTTCTTCGTCCAAATTCTAAGTTAAGGTTTTAATTAAAACACGTATTTTTTCGCTTTGGATGATCCTGTAAGGAGTTATCCTGCCAACGTGGGCGCATGCTTTTTCCGAGCGGTCACCGGGAATGACGTCGCAATGGTCGAGTTTAAAATATTTTCTCCAAAAATTTCAGAATTTCTTTGTTAATTGTGTCTGTTTGTAACAAAAAAAATTCGAATAAAATATTAGATTTTTTATATTGGAAAAAATTGCTGAAAAAAGGCTGTTACATAAAATGAGTGTTTCCTAAGCGCTCCAAAGGGACCACTTCACAGTTGTGCGCAAACAGGCCACCATGAACTGAAGTTCGTGGTTCGTATTGTTGGCGACATCGGGTAAATTATTTCAAATTATTAAAAACTTTCAATAATAATAATTCTTCCGGTCAAAATCCTCTTAGCTCTTCTCTTGAATGTTTGGGAAACATTACATGTAGAAAATATTTATTTTGCTCTACAAAAACCTTTCTAAGAGTTGAGGACACTCTCTACGCTCGATTAACATCTTATCACTCGCAGTGCAATAATAAAAAACAAAGACCCAACGCATACTAAAAATTGTTAATATTCCGAAATCCTCAGATTTATCGCAATTTTTAGCCTGTCGATAAGTAGAAAAATCTTAAATGGCAATTTTACGGACGAATAATGAAACCATTATAGTGTGAACTCAACATAAACTCAAGTAAATAATGCCTTTTATAAGGCAGATATTAAAGGAAAAGTTAGTGAAAACCTTATGAGATTATGTAAGAGCTTAGATGAACCAATAATGGATTCTGTAAACAGCTGGTGGATACTTTAGAATATCTCTTTTCGTTGGAATGGCGACAAAACAAGTTTTCGGAAAAACTTGGTTCAAGGAGGAAATAGTGTTCTAATTTTTTAATCGTGTGAAAATTTAAAGTCGATTACGCCAAAATTGAAGATGTTGCGAATTTTCTATTTTCATCTGATTCCAAAACTTTAAAGCATTTTACTCTAATTCACGTTCTCAAAGTCGAATCCCTCATAACTTCAAAGGTACTGTATCGATCGTTTAAATTTTGAACACTGTTTCTGTACGAACTAAGGCTAGAAATCTGTCTTACATTTTTTGTTATTTTTTTTATTAACCATTAACAATTTAACCTATCTTTCCGCAAAACATTCCGTTGTTTTCTTCAAAGAATTCCAAAAAGTGTAAAATTTAAATAACAAAAACATAGCGTGGCGTTACCATTAAATACCATATGTAATCAAAATTCCACGGAAAAACTCAAGTTACTTTTCTCCTTCTACTCTGGCCATTGTAAGCTCAAGAAGCACTTATTTAACATGGTTTCCGGTTCTGTGACTTGGAGTCTGAAATGCCAGAATGCCTGCTAATCTACTGCACGGCCCTTGGATTTATGTTTCCGAATAGCGGTCTCATCGCCTTAATATCACCTAGCAATATATTCGAATTTATCAATTTTCTGGCGATAGTTGAGACGTTATGACTTAGGATAGGCCACAATAGATCCTAGGTCGCGGTTGATTTCTGCTGAAACTGGTATAGCTTTGAAAAATCTAACACTTGCAGCATAGGACGCCAAAAGAAATGCTTTCTAAGCACACTCTATTATATTATTGTCGATGTAAAGGTTATCAGATGAGCGCTCATACCTTTTCTTTTAATATCCAAATACTTTCTGCTCAATGGAATCCCGCCCACTCTACGTGCGAAGAAATATTTCAAAAGTAATTTGATAACACCTCAAATTCTTGAGTGCTCCCCACGCTCTCGCGCTTACTTTACCTGTTCTCTCGATGCAACAGCGGCATTCCTTGCAGAGCGATTTGCTCATCGCATAAAACAAAAAACGACTACAATGAACGACGCAAAAAACTTCCGCTGCGATATTAAAAACTCATGAACTCATGTGCGATGCGCCGACTAACTGACTGACTGACGAACGCTACAAATATGCAGCGCAGCAATTGTGCGACCGCTGCTTGAATTCACCGATGATTTCAGCTTGGATTTCCACTTCCACTTCCACTTCGACTTCGGCTATGATTTGTTTAATTTCCGTTGATGCTGCAACGCATTTCCGGCAGTGAATGGGCCACGAGTGCCAGTGTAAAGGGTACGACGACAACAACAACAATTGCGGTGGCACGATGACACAATGACGACGACGACTATTTACAAACACATAAGCACACAAACATATGTACCTATGCGTACGGCGTATATATGTAAGTGTTTGTGTAAGCGATGACGTTATGAGACGTTATTACGTTAGAGCATCCGTGACCGGGCTGACATGTGTGTATGAGCGCCGTTGCCTAGGCACGATGCCGCAAGTGATGATGATGCCTATGCTTAATCGAAAAAAGTCAGCGTTGGATAATAATTCAACTCAACGCGCGACACCGAAAGCCATTCAAAGGCAGCGCAGAAAGCCGCTGCTGTCACAACGAAACCGTTCGTTGGCAAATTACTTCGCGTATATGTAACGTGGTGTCGTCGCCGACTGCAACTGTGGGTGGGCGCACACTGGCCGACTGATGCGTGCACTTACAGCCAATGCGTTGTTGTTTTTGCTGTGCTTTTGACTACTACGACTAGTACTACCGTTGGACGATGGCGCTAGCTATGACGATGACCTGGACGTCGGCGTTTGGCGATGTTGCAAAGTTGCGATGTTGCTGTTGTTGGTGACAGCGTTGATGTCGGTGATGGTGGAATAGTATTTTCAGTTGTAGAAAAAAAAAACTCGTTGTAATTCGGTGGTCAATAATTGCAATGCTTACTATAACTTCACTTTTCTGTATTCATGCCTTATGTTATTGTACACACTTTTCGCTTCATTCGCTTTGCTCTCCTCGCGTCTACACGAGCTCGCAATGGATTTTGCAAAGAAGAACCTGTACGTAATGATTTTTTCACTGGGATAATGGCCCTTCAGGGAGCCTTAGTACACAATCACACATATGCACACACACACACACGCGCGCGTTCCACATTTACTATGCACACACTTTTCGCACGCGAAATTCCTCGATGAATTTCCGTAATTTGCTATTTAATTTGTGGCGTTGGAAAAAATTTTCCCAACGCTTGACTAAATTGATTTTCTTGTTGTTGTACTAGTTAAGATGTACTAAGCAGGCAGAGGGGAATGTTGAATTTTGATGTGAATTTTGCTAAGTGTGAAGCGAAGGAATGCGTCCGAGTGGCAGTGCGAGACTTTTTCTTATGCCTCGTACAACGGTTTTGTGTGACCACGAGATGGTTTGCGAGAGCATTTCGCATTCATATTTGGTTCTTTTACCCCGATTCCGAACTTCAAAAATGCCTGCTGCTGCTGCATACAAGTGCGCACACATACACAAACACGAATCCGGCGCGTTCGCTGCCACGCGAAGTGCTGCGATGCGTTGCGTTGCGATGAGGACGCGGTGCAATGTCCCGTTTAGCGAGCGACTCGCCGATTTCTGCGTTGGAAAACTTGCGTACAACTATAAAAGATAGCTGTTAGTTAAACAAATGCTTTTTGCTCTTTGCTAACTCTGCACAGAAGTGTGTAATTTACTATTTTATTTGATTACTGTTAGGAAAAAAAAGGTTTTAATTACAATTCTGCAGCACTTTCTACACAGTTAATTCACTTCTATTGCAGCGCTGTGCGAACGGGACAACCTACTTCCCGTTCGTGTTTGCAGGATTTAATTTCAGTATAATAAAATATCTCTTTTGCCAAGTGCAGCCGCAGCAGCGTGAGAGAGTGCGTGGCAGCAGAGCGTCAAGTGCTGTGGGACGCGAGAGTTGTACATTCGTATTGGGAGCGCAGCAAAAAATGGCACACACTCAGGATAATTTAAATGTAGAACACAGGATACTTATCATCTCATGCGGTTATCGGCGATCCCAAATTTTCATTTGCATTCGTTCATTTAAATCAGCAAACGAAAAATTTCATTATTCCACACAATTCGCACTGCCTTCAATGGCTTTTGACACGCACTTTTCACTTACAAATTATTATAGTAGTGCTGCTACCCCACTTTCGCCCAGTAGTGTACACAAACTTTGCTCGAGGAAAAGGTGAAAAATCGGCACCACGCCAGTAAGCTCTTTGGTTCTACGTAAAAAAAATTGTGTTCAACGTACTTATTTCCACCTTTACTTTGATTTTTGCAAGCTTGTACAGCGTTGTAACTGTGTTTTTATTGAATTTTTATCCACTTTAATTATTTGCTTTCAGTGGACGTCCGCGCGGCACTGCACCAATGCTCCGCACACGCACTCGGCTCAACTCGAAGTGAGTCCGAAAAGTATGCAATCATCGCGCAACGCTGTGAGCTATACGATTTTCTCGTTGGTGAAACTGCTGCGACCTGCAGTGGGTGGCGAGCGTGTGCAGAGGCCGCGACGGCGCGAGAGCCGGCGCTGACAGTTGCTGCTGCTGCTGATGATTGGGGATGGCAATGGTGTTGAAGTGTAAATGCGAGAGTTAAGCTCTTCATTGACTTTAAGGAACACTTTTGACGGGCATCACGCAGTCAGGGTTGCATGTAGAAATTTAGATCATTTGGGAAAACTCACGAACAATTTTGACTTTCACGCTTGAGAACCTTGATACTTTTAAAATTTTTGTGAAATGTTAAGGCTTTAACAATCGGCTAAACTTTTGACAAGTGCAATTTGATGTTACCACATAAAAATAGGCTCTTTGATTGGGAACCCATCGTAGAGTTAATTGGACTTTTATATACTTTCTGTATGAAACCATCGTAGAGTTAGTTGGACCTTTAAATACGTTCTGGATTTAAGTCTTGTTTTGACTCGATCCTAAGCTTTTACTGATACCAATAAAACTCGTTTTTTACGGAAATAAAAAATGAAGTGGAATGTCTGGAACCAGCTTCGGCACCAACAACAACATTAAACATTCATACGCGATTTCCAAATGGAATAAATCAAACTCTTGGAGAAAGCTCATAGAAACGAAAGCGCACGACACCCGACATACGATGATCTATATGCCGATTAGTTCTGCAGAATAGGATTTAAACGAAGAAGACTCATACCTTAGAACAAAAGAATTGTGGTATAGTCACTGATTTTACTTTCAAAACATCGATTTGCTTACCAAATATTTTAAGAATATTTTTTATCTTTATGTACTTTGACTTAAATATCGAAATAAAGGTTTTCGCAGGTTTCAATACAACAAATTCATGAAGAAGCTGAAAATACGACTAGAAACAAGGATGTCAAGCAGATGAGTGTCCATTTGCAAATTCACAACACTGGCTCATCCGCTGTCAACACCAAGAACCTTAGCAAAGATACACACTATGTAAAGCGCCATCTAGGCAAAAATAGCAATTGTTTACCAATATAAATTTCCAAAAATAAATTTAATTACATTTTTATTAGGACAACATTGAAGAAATTACACAATTTTGCAGAACAAATATATTTGCCGTCGTTAAAAATTGTTTGTATTAGAAAAACTTTTCAATTCCAGTCGTCAGTTCGTTTATCCTAAAAAATTTTGTTTGCTACACCCTGTATTTTGTTCCAATTAATTTTAAATAGTCAGCTGACAATAAAAAACAACTTTAATAACTTTAAATAGCATTCGGCTAAAAGCAAATTATTGCAGCGTTGTCAAGGAAACAAGAAAAACAACATTGAACCAACACAAAAATTATAGTGGAAACCTCAATTTTCCTTCCGGTGCAGTAATCGCCAAAAAGGATTTATTTTATTCTGGCCAAATCTGTGGACTTCTCTCCGGATGCCGCACACCGCAGTAAGTTCCATATTGTAATTACAAATCAAGTGTTAAATTGTTTTTGATGACCAATTGATGCTAATTTTATTTATTGCTTGTAGAGCGGCACCACGCCTTCGGCCAACAGATTAAAATCTTATTCTTACAAGTGAACATATACTTTCGCACAACACGGCCTTAAATTACGCCTTATAGCATTTTCGAAACAGAAATTATTCAATGCTCTCTTGGATGCTTTGGACATGTAGCAACGAAGAATGTTGTTATCACATGACGGGTGTATCATATAATAACAAGCAGGGTAAGTGTTTGTTGTTAAATTAAAGTTTCGTTTTGGTGAAAATAGAAGCAGTTTTTGCACAGTTAACGATATAGCTAACAGATGGAATAAAGTGTTATGGTGTTATTCTGACATACATTATCATAATTAGCTATTTCTTGCACAAGTGTTTTCAATATTTCTAAAATTTAAGCATGATACGAAGCTATGGATGGAATATAAAGTATCCAGGCCATCCGAAATCGGACGTTTTTGTAAGCCAATTGGAAGATAAACGCATTAAATAATGCAATTTTGAAATGCCTCTATATGTACTTATATAAATATGACTTACTTCTATTTCATGTTGAATACCCAAAAAGTGTTCTGTCAGATCCTTGTTCGTAAATGTCCGAACACAGAATAATTTTGCCACCTCACCTTTTGCAAAACTTAAGATTTCCAATGAATAGCAAAAGTACTTTTCAGCGCATTGGTGAGAAATTCCTAATTAGAGAGATTAAAAGTTAATGTTCCGAATTGCTAAATGTTACAAAGACAAAATATTAGTTCTTAATAGTAATCCAACGATTGAATTGACACAGACTAAAAAGTTATTATTTTTTATTCTTCGACTTTCACGTTTGTCTTAATTGTTAATTCGTGTAAAAAATAAGACCCATTTTTTTTAATTGTTAATTTGCTATTGTACAATGAAAAACAAATTTGAAGCATTAACTCATATACTATTTATGGAAATGGTGTTCAAAAACGATCGCTGCAGTATTTTTGAAATTATGAAGGGCTTTGAAAACGTAAATTGTGTTCGAGGAGAAAAATGTAAACTGAGAAGAATTAAACAGGATGTTCCGCAGGGTAGTGCCCTCTCCCCGCTACTCTTTAACTCCTACATCTCGAAACTCCCACAACCACCAGACGTCGGGCAATGGAATCGATGGCATGTGTTCAAAGGTAAACGGCTATCTATCCAACCTTTCTCGCTTTTTCTCTGCACGAAACTTAACACTCTCCCCCCACCAAATCCACAGCGACCATATTTACGAATTGGATGAAAGAGTACAGAATAGAGCTAAAAATTGCAGTCGATGGCGTCAAGACTCCGATTGTTAATAATCAATAAGATTTTAGGTATAACTTTTGATAGACTATGCTCTTTTACTCCACATATAGAGCCTCAACAAAAGCCTCACGTCCGCTAGCCGGCAGGACATTGGGAAAAGACAAAGAAACGTTTTTGGCAACTTACAAGGCCATCAGCTGGCTGGTCCCCAACTACGCCGCATCAATATGGTCGTCTGAATGCAGTGGAACGTAGATAAAGAAGCTAAAGATTTTTCAGAACACTGCACTCCGGATTACGACAGGATGGCTCTTGATGTCTCCCATTGAACACCTACATAGTGAGACGCTTATGCTTCCAGTTAAAGAGCATAATAAACTCCTCTCCAGACGGTTCCTGCTGCGATGTTTTCACAAAAATCACCCCTGCAATCACCTGCTTGGAGCGGAACCGCCTCCTAGAAGCATCGAGAGGTCTTTCCTCAATTACGTCGACGATATCGAACAATACCGGACTTCGGACGCAACTAACTACCGACAAGCACTGACCCCCATTCACAGCGGAGCCATCAACAGCCTCACCGACTCCTCACACCCTCATAGACCCCTACATATCCAACATATTTCCTACGTGCAATGAGTTTCCGCATGATACTGGCCACATCTTTGCATGCCCCGCCAAACCCACTCATCTGACACCCTTTTGCTTTTGGTCCGATCCCGTCAAAACAGCAAGTTTCTTGGGCCTACCATTAGATGACGTCGACTAAAACTTAGATAATCCTCACCATCCTAAAGGGGATTAGATAACCGTTAAAACAATAACCACAATTTGTCGATTCCAAGACGTTCATTGAGGGAATTTAAGCAAAGATTTTGGTTTGCATCTATATAAAATTGTTCTCACTCAAGAACTGAAGCCATTGGACCACTGTGAAGTTCGCGAATTTGCTAATTTACTAGTTTACAACAACTGGTTCCCGCCATATAGAGCTATTTGCCATACTGCCCGTGCAACTGCCGAATTATTGCAAGAAAAGTTTCGAGATTAAATTATTTCAAGAAAGTTGTAACACTTTGAATGGCCGCCAAGAAGTTGTGATTTAATACCGCTAGACTTTCATGTAAGGTTAATCGAAGTCATTGGTCTTTAGCAATAAACCACACTATCTTCAAGCTTTAGAAGTAAATGTTGAACGCGCTATTCATGACATACGGCTTGATACAGTGAAAAAAATACTCCTGCAAAAGAAGTCGTGAAGGCCATTTAGATGTTATATTCAGAAATCATATCACTCTTATTGAAAAATCCTGTAATAGTAAGGTTTTTAATATTCTCGATTTGTATTTATATTTTAGTCGGCTCTTTCCCTCGAAATCGAAGTATACATAAATAGTTTTTGAGTATATAGTATTTCATATTAATGAATATAAACATATTTTCTATAATTTAGTATAACGATTTTACGTCAAATTTTGTCGTTCTTTAATTTTACATTAATAGACATTAAAAAGACATTTCTCTCAGTCAAGGCTCAATCATAAAATACTCTCATTTTTGATTGGAGGAGTTTGATTGTGCGTGTATTTGCCAGGGGAAAGAACATTTTTGATAAGCTCTTTTTAGCGTCGCTAAAAGTAATTATAACTTATCTGTTATCTCACGAAATCAAAAAGAATAAACGAACTCAGCGGTTTTAGCGAGTTGTACAAAATTATTGAAGCAATATCTAAAATAAAACGTTTTTTTAATGCGGTTGAGTTTAATTTCAAACTTTTCGCAATTAGTAAAGTTTTACTTTGTGTACGCACTTAATTATGGCTACAAGTACTTATGTATTATAAACTGTATAATATTTTTCACACTGATATATAATAAGTGTATTACATACACCATATATGTACATACATATTCACCTGCCACATACAATTCAAAACTGTGCACTCCTATAAAAAACTTAATTCGAGAATGTTTTAACACTGCTTTGAGAAAAGTTGGACAAAACATACCTTGACATTGCACAGCATGAGTTTTCCTTTGCCACCACTACCGCTTATTAGGAATTGGGCTGGTGCGGCGCATTAAAGGTGCGTGTGCCTTGCAGCATGCATCAACGCACACCGCGCCATTGCCACTGCGAGGGTGCGTTACTGGTGTGGTGCCAGGTGTAAAAACACGGCCTCGCTGTAAGTTTGACGAATTTGTTGTGAACGAGCGTTGGCCTTTTGCGGCGATCCTTGCGTTTCGCGCTTGGTTGATTCGCATTTTTATACCAAATTTTAACGCACGCCACAATGATAGCTGTCCATAGCAATAAACGTCATTTTGTGCGTTTGTTATATTCAAGATATATGTACATATATAGTATGTATGTAAGTACGCATTTATACGTACACATAACCAAACATAATTTCGTGTAAAATTGGTGGGAATACAAACAATCCCTTTCAGAAACTCTGTAAGTTAGTAACAGTTTTCGCTGTGCTAAAATAATTAAATCTGACACTTTGTACACATACCTACATACATTTTCGCGAATTTTTTTCCGTATAATTATTTCCTTTCCAGAAAAGCGGTGTGTGAGTATATTCTCAAGAGCTGGAAAAGAAAAAAAGTATTCCAAATTGTTAGTGTTTTATTGGCTGAAATGTGTTACGTGTATGGATACAAATGGCCGAAAAAACCCTTGACTATAACCCAGCAAACATTTCATCCGTTAACTGCAATATGGTATATTGTATGTAGTAGAGAGCATTTGACTAAGCATTGTTGAGAGGTTCGGTTTAGTTTAGCATAGACTTGGTTTTCGATACCTGATGGAGTTCAGTTTCTAGATCTTTGAGTAGGAGTCATGCTTTAGGCTGCCCACGCTTGACGGGAATCTCAACAGACTCTGTGGCCTCACTATCGATAGATCTTCCAGTGTGGGGAGCCCAAATGTTTACAGCGTAGTCTTGCCAATGCGGAGCAAGTGCACAAGAGATGCCCCATTGTTTCCATGGTGTCTTGCTCCAGATAGTTCCTGCAGTCTCCTCGTAGTAGAAGTGAAGTTGCTTGCTTCTGGCATCACTTACCATTGCTGCTTCCCAAGTCACGAGGTTACTGCTTTGCTGTCTACGTAGATATTGACTCTGGAATTGTCTACAGGTGCAGTAGAGGCTTTCGCAATAGCAAAGAACTCTGCTTGAAATATACAGCAGCAGCCAGGCAACTTAATAAGTTACCTTGTACCTAACTCTGTATAATATTTGTGTTATTGAGTTCTTCGCCGGATAAAAATCTGCATACATAGACCCAATTATATTAACAGAAACTTACGAAAGTTAAAACAAAAATTTTGTTTGCGAAACTGCGAAAAAACGAACGACTGGCATTAAAAATTATTTACTAAAGTTTTTTAACTTCTAGGTATGTCTCACTATGCTAGACTTGTTGAAATTGTCTCGAATTGTGTATACTTATTTTGAAAGTAGTCGGTACCAAGGTGGTGAAGTGTAAAACAACGTAATCCACCCTCTTCAACTAAAAATGTATCAACATTGGTTTACCGTTACACACTCGCATAACTCTTTAGTGCTGTAAACGAGAGTTTTCGCTTTACTGGGTTGGCTGGGTGTTGAAAATTCGAATTTCGCACACCAAGCCTTGACCAAAAACAAAGCCATAACCGTTATTTTTTTGATGAACTCATTATTTTCCGTCCGCCTCTGTGGCAAACCCATTGAAGAAAAATAAGTAGCTAAAGGAAATTATTTTTATTAATCGTATTATGGTGAGTTACCGGAAATTCTGATGTAACTGAAAGGGAATTTCGTAGCGACGACTGTACATAAAGCAAGTAAAGTCGACTTTCGGGGTTTATTAGTCTTGCAATATGTTTTGTTTTGTCTTAGTGTTTTTTTTTTTTGGTTTTCCCTCAATATTCAGATGAAGGCATATATAGGGTATTTTTTCATTGGCCACATGCGTTGCCACTAGGTTTTCACTACTTCTTCTTACCCCTATTTGACAGCAGCAACAACAACAACAAAGAAAATATTCAACTAACACATAACGTAGCTACCTGGAGCATATAAACATTTCCATGTAGACATTCATATGCTTGCAACTATCGGTAAATTGGTCGGCAGTAGCTTGCCACCTACTTGCTGCGGCTTATCGAGTGAGCAGGTTGGCCCGAATGCAACTACGACATCTGCAGGAGCTATTAGAAGTGCAGCTGCTATTGTGCTCTGACACGAACTCGTGTGTATGTGTGTGTGCAATAATGCCATTACCAATAAGAAAACATTTTGGGGGGGATGCAGACGGGGTGTGAGTATATGTGTGTGTGTGTATGTGTTAACGGTAAACGCTCAACGACGCTTTCGTGCACTTGTATTTAGAGTCCTGCCACCAAAGGCTTGCACTCGCTCGTGCAACTACATATTTACACATGTTAATATATACATACATATTTATATGTGTGTCATGAATATGTGTGTGTGTGTGAGTGCATTCTATGCAGGTCACATGCATTATGCCGTGTGATAATTTCATTCGAAGTGCATCAGTTGCACATACGCTCTCTAACGAAGCGAAAGCCAATCGCTCACCGAAAGCGTCGCACATTTCACTGCCAAAGCGAAATCTCAAGTAGTCGCGCACCGTTTTCTTCGCCAATAATGTGACTATGGTATTTTCTATTTATTTGCTGTCAAATTTTGCATCCTTCTCGTGTCATTTACGACTTCGTGTGTATGTGTGTATATTATCTTCGCCTTTGCCAAGTGAGTTCCCGCGTTCATTTCGCCGACGATTTCTTTAGCGCGCTTTATTTGATCAATAATTCCAATTTTCACCACAGCATTTTATTACGCGCTTCGTTTCCGCCGTTCCGCGCCTGTCAAACCCCACCCACAACAACATCGACAACAACAACAGTCCAGTCTAATGTCAGTCAATCGCGTGCCTACTCGCATAAAATCCGCATAAAAAATCATATTCAAATTCTTACCCAACAAACATAAAAACAGGCACTCAGACTTTGTAGCAAAATTTGTGACAAAAAAAACAAAAAACAAAAAAAGTTAAATATATTTTTTTTTTGAAATTGGTTTGAAAATAGTTTCTTGCAAGCAAAATATACTTTTTGTAGCCCTTTCGCGCATTTCGTTCAACAATCGCGCATAACTGTATTGTTACCCGAACTAAAAGCTAATTGGGTGCAAACATATCTATGTATGTGTAGGAGTGAGTGCAAAGAATTTTTCCCCACATTTTTACTAGCAATCAACCGACGCGCTGGCACTTTGTCAATTGTCGCTGATAGTTGCATTTGATTTATTTACTGCGCTGCATTTCCTTCCGCCAACACGCCGACACCTCAGCAAGTGCATGTGGCAAACAAAAAGGGTGATTTCCTACCGTTAAATTGTTATTACTTTATTGTTGTTGTTGTTATATTTTATACTGACTCGTTTACTGTTTATAAACAAACTTCAGTAAACAAATCCCGAGGAAGCCAGCGGCAGAAGCGCATAATCAAGTATCCTTCCGTTGTCCCTGGTTGCCACCCACATTCATTCACTTCGGTTGCCTGGTATTTGTGGCGCGTTTGTTTTAGTGAATGCGTGTTCGTGAGTTACTTTCAAATATGCTGAAAAATTATAAATTACTTAAAACAAATTAGAAAATATTTTTATGTGAAAAATTGTGAAATTTTGTTTCCAGCGAAGTCAATTAAAGACTAATTTAAGATAAAATATAACGTACGTACTACTGTGTTGAAACAATGAAATGAAAGGAAAATTTTAGATTTATGTTTTTGAAATATTTTACGGTTTACCACAATTGTTATTGATAATACTACTCGACAAAACTGAAGGAAAATTTTGCGACTGATGTTACCACCACGGAGGTCTGTGGGGTATTAGAAGTCCTAGTTGCGAATTTGAGTTCAAAAGTTTTCCATCACGTACAGTTACTTTTATCATTTTAGTGATTGTTGGTGGTTCGACCCCTACACACCTTGACTGCAAGATAAAAAATCCTACCTGTTTGGTAATTTTTACGTCACTTTCGGTTTTAGCAGCCCAAAATTAGAAATAATCAGTGTCTAGCATCACATTCGCTAAATGACTATAAACTTGTGAAATTTGAGTATTTTAGAGCAGAATAGTACACATTTTCTAATCACCATTTTATTTTATATTAAGTTATTCATAAAGTTTATAGCAGCCAAAAAAAACGTCGGAGATCCTATAAAGTACATACATATGTATATCGTCACCTAAAATGCCAAATAACGTAAATCACTTGTGTCGTAAGTTTACAGGCGAAGGAAAAGCAATATAATTGAAACCACTCATATTGAAACAAAATTGGAGTTTGGAGGAATTGTTATATTTTGATTATCAACACTCATACTGAAAAAAAAATAAAATTGAGTTTTAGTTATATATTGGTTAATATATCTGACAGCGATTTTCGATTTTTTTTTTTTTTTTTGATGATACGTTGTTCTGCATTTTAGGGGATGATATACGTATATAAAAAATAAGCGTGATAAGTTCAATCGATTTAGCCATGTCTGTCTGTATGTCCGTTTGTATATACGCCAACTAGTCTTCAGTTGTTGCCGAAATCGCCAATATCGTACCACGGTAGGATATAACTGGCATACAAACTGAAATATCTAAATCAAGTTCTTGTTCAGAAAGGTTCTGTATTTGACAAGATTTCTTTTCAGGAAATTTGACCACATTAACAGCTCCGAAAAAATCATTCACATTGAGCCACTATAGCATATAACTTAAATTCAAACTACTATATACATATATTTTTCTACCCTTTTAAACTATAAGAGCGTGTGAAGGGTATTATAGCTGTGGTGCAGTCAAAATTCAAGTTTTATTTGTTCTTGTTTCAGATATTTAGAAATAGTATATACATGTAACGCTACTAAATAAGTAGAAAGCATTAAGGGTATAGAAAACTGAATAGAACTTTTCGCCTTTGAGGGAGTGTCAGCTTTAAAACCAACTTTTCTATGATTAAAGCCTGAAATAGCCTCTTTATAGAAGGGCCTCATCTAGAAGTGACTAATAGCTTTTTAAAGACCTTTTTTTCGATACAAAAAATAAAATACTACGATTTAATTTTAATGCGTAACAAAAAATTTGGATAATTACACAGTATATAATGCACTCAACAGCAACAATGTTTTTGGTTTACATTATTAGCTGAAAATAACGCGAAAATTTCCATTCTCTTTTCATCAAATGTACACGTCTACGCACCACAAGCCTGACCCTCTGGCTTAAAACTTTTACAAAAAAAATATTTTTTAATAAATGTTGACATATATTAAAGCTTCAACATATTAATAATGATAAAGTTCTCACAAGCAAATACAGTTTTAAGTTTCTCCTCCGGATTGGCATCGTTTCAGCTAATTGAACCTAAAAATTCTTTACCTCGTCATTTAGATTTCTGGGTCTTTAAAAAATATTTAAATCACCTTCTGATTCAAAAATTTTACCATAGATATATGTACATACTCATATATACGACTCATATTTTAAAGAGTTTGTTAATACTGCGTGATTGCCAAAAAAAAAAAAAAAAAACATTATTTTATTCAAAGTATAAAGTGTTTCAATTATAGCTTTAGTGGCGAGAACTATTTTATTGATGCTGAGCTCAACATTGTTCAACAGTAGTTGTAGTGAGGACATGCTGGACTCAATTTTTTCAGTGAAGATTCATATTTTTTCCGCTACCTCGAGTCCATACCCCCTTAGGGTGTCAGTGTTAGAGAGAATCTTTATACACTGCTAGCATAAGATAAATAAAACTTTCTTGCCATTTCATGAAGCTCAGTAAGTTCTCGATTTTATCTTATAGATATTCACATTTTATCTGTCAGCCCTTCTATAATTAATTGATGATTCTAGTTGCGTTTTTGGTCGCAACCACTCTTTTCTGCCTAAACATTTTACAAAAGAGGAACATTTTCCAAAGAACTAATTGAAGTATGGCATTATCTCCAGCGGGGGTGAAAATAGGCCATAAGATCACCTATATTTAAACATATAATACATACATAGTATTTTTGAAATCGTCATAAGCTAGACCTTAGAGATAATGCTCAATAAGCCGGTATCAACTCTATTAAAATAGTATACGTATATTTTTATTAGCTAATACATAATATTAAAATGTTTTTTTTTTTTTTTTT